>NC_048571.1:16528346-16818346 GCF_013265735.2 Oncorhynchus mykiss
GTCAATGACAGTGAGTGTAAGATCTATCATTATAGAATCCATGCCCAGCAAGTCATTATAGAATCCATGCCCAGCAAGTCATTATAGAATCCATGCCCAGCAAGTCTCTCTCTCTCAGACAGACAGACAGACAGACAGACAGACAGACAGACAGACAGACAGACAGACAGACAGACAGACAGACAGACAGACAGTGTAGGTGAGATGAGGATCTGCTGGCGGGTCTGAAGTCTGAGTATTCTGCTGCGTTAATGTTTAACGTCTCCACACACACACAAACACACACACACACACACACACACACACACCCAGGGTCTTATCTGGGATTTGTTTAAGATTCCTTCGATTCTCTCTGATTCCTCCCTCATTAGTGGAAATCTGTTCTCTGGGGCTGGTCGGGTCTGGAGAGCTTCACACACACACACACACACACACACACACACACACACACACACACACACACACACACCATGGTTGAGTCTGGGTCTTAGGACCAGAGGTACATGAAATGAGGGAGTTGGGGATCTCTCTCTCTTTTCCCTCAGCAGTCTGTATTTCTGCTCTGAGGACTTGTTTGTCTGGTTGGCAGATCTGTGTTTGTGTTTCTTATCATGATACCAGTGTCCTAATAATTCACCTGAATGTCCTGACAACGTAGGGAAACAAGAACTGTTTTGAAAAGTCAGGACTTTTTTCAGGTCCTGAATTTGTTCAAATGTTATTTTAAGCTTAAGGTTTAGGGTTTTGGAGGTTAGGGTTAGGGAAAATAAACGCTTTGTGTGCGCGTGTGTGTGTGTGTGTGTGTGTGTGTGTGTGTGTGTGTGTGGATTGGCCATGGTGGTCAGACAATCACGGAGCATTGCCAAGACGACAGCTGGGCTGGCTCGGAATTCCGGTGCATCTGAGCTGGGATTGGGATCGCAGGGGAGCGTCTGCCTAGGATGGACACACACACACACACACAGAGAGGAGGGCATCGCAGGGGAGCATCTGTCTGGATCAGGGGAGGGATGAGAGGAGAGGTGAAGGGTTGATTAGGGGGGTGAGATGTCACAGGGTTTAAAGGGGGAGAATGGAGAGATGCAGCCTCTAGTCTGAGCAGAGAGAATCAACATGTCATCAATGAACGACAACACAGAGACACTCAGCCCATCTCTTTCTGTCTCCTCTTCCCTCCCTTTTTCTCATTCCTCTTCTTTTTTGATAGCATCATAAGGAGAGGAGGAATAGAAAGCGATAGGCAGAGAGGGGGGGGGGGGGGGCTGAAATGACCCCTAGCAGTGTTCAGATCTATAAAGTAAAGTCGGGTTGGAACACCAACAGAAAGCCTCAACATGCAACTGTCTTCCTTTACAATGTAAAGCCACAGTCTGAGTTCTCCAGCTATTTCAATGAATGAAGTTTATCCTTCGATTTGATGTTGGCCTGCTTACAGAGTGTGGCTTTAATGACCACATTTTCACTTCATATTATCTTTTAGTTTTCTCTCTCTCTATTTCCTCCCTCTCTCTTTCTGAGCTGGAACCATAAGCATGTCCGTCACACTGGCCTTAATCTCTGAGTTCGCAGCTGCCAACGGTGGGTTTGTGTGTGTGTGTGTGTGTGTGTGTGTGTGTGTGTGTGTGTGCGTGCGCGCGCTCATGAGGGCATACATATGAGTTAGGACAAATCTGTCCAATTCAGTCATTATTTTGCTCACCTTTGTGTGTGTACGTGTTCGTATGCACGCCTGTGTGAAGCCTGGAGCTCAAGTTACACTCCCAGACAAAAGGCCTCTTTCACCCTGCCCTTTATGTGAGGAAACACACACACCGCTCTGTACAAGACTGTTGCCCCTGTTGCACAGTATTTCATTATACCCCCCTTTCCTCTCCTGTCTTTCCCTTTTTCCTAGGAATCTGTGGTTTCCCCCCTACCTCTACACAGACACTCACACTCCCCCAGGCGTGGCTCATTAGCCCATTCTTTAAACAGGTGGGCCATGTTTGGCAGAGACCCCCAACACACACACGCTCACATCACTCATCCTTCCCCTCCCTCTCCCCAGGGAAAACCCTCAGTCCCCTGACCGAATCTCTTATCCAGCCCCAGGCTTCTCTCCGGGCCCAGGAAGCACAAGGCCGGATGGCTGTTGACTCATCTGTCTGCCTGTAACAAGCAGAAATGCATTGTGTCTAAATGGTATTTATGCCTGTAGGGCTCTTCCCTCTTTCTGCCACTCTCTCTGCCTCTTCTTTGTTTGGACTAGACTTGACTATTACCTCTTGAGGTTATTTCGGTAATAAGGTTAGGTGGGTGCTGGCGAGGGGGCAGACAGACTGTCTTATCGGATTGGTTTAGGGGATCATCCCCTTGTTAAGTAAGTATGTCGTTTATTATAGAACAGTGTTTAAACACACTCACCATGTCCTACCTGTTCCACGCCACTGACAGACTAGTGGTAATACTACAGAAGGAAGGAAGGAAGGAAGGAAGGAAGGAAGGAAGGAAGGAAGGAAGGAAGGAAGGAAGGAAGGAAGGAAGGAAATAAAGGACGAGGGGAGGGGAGTAGAGGAAGAGGTGGGGAGGTCTAGAGTGTTTAAATGTTAAATACCTTATCACTCCAATTTCACACTCCCGTCTCCAGCCACGATATGACACACACTAATCCTGGCCTGAGGGAAGGGGTGTGCGTGTGTCATTAACGCCATCTGTCACTCTGGTAACCTCATTAAGCAGTCCTTAATTACCCCAACCTACCTTAAAGCCAGTCAGTCACTCACCTCTCCCCTCCTGCCTTTAACTCCCTCCTCATCCCTAACGCTGTGTGTGTGTGTGTGTGTGTGTGTGTGTGTGTGTGTGTGTGTGTGTGTGTGTGTGTGTGTGTGTGTGTGTGTGTGCGTGTGTGTTTGCTGGGGAAAATACCTAAAACAAGCTGTTTCTTGCTGCTTGCCTGCCCCAGATACTGAGGTCAAGGGAATCAGTTTACACACACCCTGATGACAAGGGCTGATATCATCAGAATGTACAGCTAGTACATTCCACTGGCTCCGAATCCCACAGTCTGAGAGGCCTGAGGAGAGGAGACAGGCCAAGGGCTTTCCCTAGAAAGAACTACACACACACACACACACACACACACACACACTTTGATACTTTTCCCATACACACATATTTGGTTATGGTTACAGGAATAAATGTTGGCAGTTCACTCTTGCTCTCCCCCTCTCTCTCTCTCTTCATGTGTAAATATGAGTTTGGATTGACTTATCTCTGCCGCCAAAGAAATAAGCAGCTTAATACAACTCCAGCCAGACAGACGGTGTGCGGATGTTTCCCTTTCCTTGCTTAGAGGGGAAATGTCTTTTGACGGTAGGTGAGGACAAAAACATTTGGGAGAAATGTTTTCTCTGCATATTTCATTTTTTTAATGCAGAATGTTGCAGTGATTTGAGTAAGATAACGAGGATAGAGAGATAAACAGGAAGAAGACCGGGAGGTAGGATAGAGAGATAAACAGGAAGAAGACAGGGAGGTAGGATAGAGAGAGAAACAGGAAGAAGACAGGGAGGTAGGATAGAGAGATAAACAGGAAGAAGACAGGGAGGTAGGATAGAGAGATACACAGGAAGAAGACAGGGAGGTAGGATAGAGAGATACACAGGAAGAAGACAGGGAGGTAGGATAGAGAGAGAAACAGGAAGAAGACAGGGAGGTAGGATAGAGAGATAAACAGGAAGAAGACAGGGAGGTAGGATAGAGAGATAAACAGGAAGAAGACAGGGAGGTAGGATAGAGAGATTAACAGGAAGAAGACAGGGAGGTAGGATAGAGAGATAAACAGGAAGAAGACAGGGAGGTAGGATAGAGAGATAAACAGGAAGAAGACAGGGAGGTAGGATAGAGAGATAAACAGGAAGAAGACCGGGAGGTAGGATAGAGAGATAAACAGGAAGAAGACAGGGAGGTAGGATAGAGAGAGAAACAGGAAGAAGACAGGGAGGTAGGATAGAGAGATAAACAGGAAGAAGACAGGGAGGTAGGATAGAGAGAGAAACAGGAAGAAGACAGGGAGGTAGGATAGATAGATAAACAGGAAGAAGACAGGGAGGTAGGATAGAGAGATACACAGGAAGAAGACAGGGAGGTAGGATAGAGAGAGAAACAGGAAGAAGACAGGGAGGTAGGATAGAGAGATAAACAGGAAGAAGACAGGGAGGTAGGATAGAGAGATACACAGGAAGAAGACAGGGAGGTAGGATAGAGAGAGAAACAGGAAGAAGACAGGGAGGTAGGATAGAGAGATAAACAGGAAGAAGACAGGGAGGTAGGATAGAGAGATAAACAGGAAGAAGACAGGGAGGTAGGATAGAGAGATTAACAGGAAGAAGACAGGGAGGTAGGATAGAGAGATAAACAGGAAGAAGACAGGGAGGTAGGATAGAGAGATAAACAGGAAGAAGACAGGGAGGTAGGATAGAGAGATAAACAGGAAGAAGACAGGGAGGTAGGATAGAGAGATAAACAGGAAGAAGACAGGGAGGTAGGATAGAGAGATAAACAGGAAGAAGACAGGGAGGTAGGATAGAGATTGAGATGAGAGGATGGAGGGAGAGAAGGATAAAGAAGGAGGGAGGATAGAGAGAAAGGAAAAGGAAGGGGGATGGAGCGATAAGAGAGTGGGGATTGAGGGTGAGGAGAAGGATGAAGAGGGATGGAGAATAAAGTGAGAGAGAAAGAAAGGGAGACAGGGAGAGGAGGGAGGAGAGCAAGAGAGAAGCCAGAGGTTTGTGTTCTGGAGCAGGAAGCTGAGATTTCCACAGGAGACAAGGCCTGTGTGTTTCCTTAAGATAACATGGAGACCTGCACTGGTAGAATACACACACACATACACACACACTCCAGTAGCCGATCCCACTACAGGCGGCTTCAAGCCAGGGTTGAAAGCAGATTGAATTCCTTGCCGGATATTTGTTCCTTTATATTATTATACAACAAAGACAACAACGTTGCATGTATGCATTTCTTTATTTCGTTGCGTTTCTTTTGTAGCTGGTGATATGGCTGAGCCTTCTGACGGCTTTTCTCATTAGAACAGAAGCCATAACTTTGATAAATCACCCTGGCTCCTGGCCTCCACTGCTCTCACAGAATTACAAAACTAATTGAACATTCTTCAACTTCGCCCACTCTTTCTCTCCTCACATTTCTCTCTCTTTCTCCTTCTCTTTCTTTGCTACATTCTCTAGCTCACGTTCTCTCACTTTCTCAGTCAATATACAGTGTGTGTGTGTGTGTGTGTGTGTGTGTGTGTGTGTGTGTGTGTGTGTGTGTGAGAGAGAGAGAGAGGGAGAAACATGTCCGGTAATCAAGGACTGTACTGTAAGGGGGACTTTTTTGTGAGTAATACTGGCTTCTTCTAGTGAGGGGATGGGGAGTTGGTGTGCATGCGTGTCTGTGAGATTCTTCAAAGATCAGACTCCATTCCCCATGTTGTGATGCCCTATCACTGTCCATGTGTGTGTGTGTGTGTGTGTGTGTGTGTGTGTGTGTGTGTGTGTGTGTGTAGCCCATTCCATAGATTCCTGTCAGGAGCTCTGAGTTATCTGTAGACATTGATGATGTGATACAACCAGTAGGACAGGATGAGGAGTGTCTCTACACCACGATGGGGTAAACACAATAACACATCACGGGAAAAACATCCTCTCTCTCATGGGCACACACACACACACACACACACACACACACACACACACACACACACACACACACACACACACACACAGGTATGTCAGGTGGCTCAGTGGGGTTCGTCTTCCTCTAGAGTATCAACCCTGCTGTTGAGAGATGACTCATACTGCATCGGGGGATGGTGTGTGTGAGTGTGTGTGTGTGTGTGTGTGTGAGAGAGAGAGAGAGAGAGAGAGAGAGAGATTGTGTGTGAGGGTGTTTGTACTGTGATGTGCCTGTGCCAGCAGATTCCTGCACCGTAGCCTGAACACTGACCCTAGCCAATCTGTCTGTCTCTCTCCTCTCTCTCTCTCCCCCCTCTCTCTCACTCTTCCCCCTCCAACTCCTCTCTCTCTCTTCCCCCTCTCCTCCCTCTCTCTCCGCTCACTCTCCCCCCTCTCTCCCTCCCCTCTCTCTCTTCCCTCTCTCTCTCTCTCCCCCTCTCTCTCTTCCCTCTCTCTCTCCCCCTCTCTCTCTTCCCCCTCTCTCTCTCCCCGCCTCTCTCTCTCCCCCCTCTCGCTCTTCCCCCTCTCCTCTCTCTTTCTCCCCCTCTCTCTCTCTCCCTCCTCTCTCTCTCCTCTCTCTACCCCCCTCTCTCTCTTCCCTCCTCTCTCCCTCTCCACCCCTCTCTCTCTCCCCTCCTCCCTCTCTCTCCCTCCCCTCCTCTCTCTCCCCTCCTCTCTCTCTCCCCCTCTCCCCCCTCTTTCTCTCTCCCCCTCTCTCTTTCTCTTCCCTCTCTCTCTCCCCTCCTCTCTCCCCCCCTCTCTCCCCTCTCTCTCTACCCTCCTCTCTCTCTCTTCCCCCTGGTTCCAATGAGTTTTATTTCCCAGGGATCTAAACCATAGTAACAAACCATTGCAAACACTGCCACCCTTTGGCTATTTGTGGAACTACACAGTATGTTATATCAGTTCATCCAGTATGTCTAACCTCTCTCTCTCCCTCATCATTCTTCTCTCTCCTCTTTTAGGAAATTCTACTACATAACCCTCTTAAGGGACCCAGTGTCTCGGTACCTCAGCGAATGGAGACACGTCCAGAGGGGCGCGACGTGGAAGACCTCATTACACATGTGTGATGGACGAACCCCTACGCCGGAGGAACTACCAGCCTGCTACGAGGGTTCTGATTGGTCAGGATGTACCTTGCAGCAGTTCATGGACTGTCCTTATAACCTGGCCAATAACAGACAGGTGAGAGACTAATAAATGGACACACACACACACGCACACACGCGCACACACACACGTTTGGATAGAATAGACTAATTTTATGGTCCACACAATGTTGAAATGTACTAACCTCCCCTTACCTTTTCCTATAGGTTCGTATGCTAGCGGACCTGAGCCTGGTAGGCTGCTACAACATGTCTACAGTCCCAGAGCAGAGGCGTTCTCAGCTGTTATTAGACTCCGCTAAGAAGAACCTGAGGGACATGGCCTTCTTCGGCCTGACAGAGTACCAGAGGAAAACCCAGTTCCTGTTTGAACGTACCTTCAGACTGAGGTTCATACGACCCTTTATGCAATACAACAGCACCAGAGCGGCCGGAGTGGATTTGGACAACACTACGGTGTGTGTGTGTGTGTGTGTGTGTGTGTATGTGTATGCGTGTGTGTATGCGTGTGTGTGTATGTGTGTGTGTGTGTGTGTGTGTGTTGCCATTTGGAACATGTTATCAGTTATCACACCAGGATACTGTGCTGTTTTCCACCATATATTGGCTGTACTTGGTTGTTAAATTGTTGAACCAAGTTGAACAGACAATTCCCCACCACCCACAGATGTTTGCATCAGGACTGTCAGCTGACACCCTCCCTCCCTCTCTGTACTCCAGGTGCAGCGCATCGAGGAGCTGAATGAGCTGGACATGAGGCTGTATGATTACGCCAGAGACCTGTTCCAGCAGAGATACCAGTACACCAGGCAGCAGGAACGACGGCTGCAACGACTCAGGACCCACAACCAGAACCACAACGGTCAGGGGCTAGGGGTCGAGGGTCAAGGCCTGGGAGTGGGCCTGTGGCCTTCTAGATCCAAACTAACCCCTGGACCAGGAGAGGGAGAAGTGGAGGACCCAGAGGATGGGGAGGTGGGAGGGAGGTTACCGACGGAAGACTATATGAACCAGATAATTAAGCTTTGGTAACGCACACACACTCATCGGAGGTTAGAGGTCAGGGGTGAAAGTGTATAGGGTAGTTATGGAGACTGAAGTAGAGGAATGGATTGAATGTCGCTGATAACTGACTTTCATCGTTCCCTCTCTCTCGCTCTCCCTTGCCTCCTCTTCTTTCTCTCTCTGGTACCCCACGTAAAGTGCGCGGTGAAAGAAACGATAGTGGTGAAACTCCCAGAAATCCCTTGAAACGGACCTCTTTACTTCCTGGATGTATAGCTCCAATCAGAGAGCAGAGCTTTGAGCTATTGGACAGAAAGTTTTCCTTTGGCTGAGCTGAACCAAGAAAATGAAAATGTAACATTTACAGAAAAAAGTCTACATAAAGCAAGAGTTGGACTATGTATAAAAAGCTTTTTGCTTGGAAATCAGCCACCATTTCAGACATGAAAATTGGGGCGGCAGGGTCGCCTAATGGTTAGAGTGTGTTGGGACTAGTAACCAATTGGTTGCAAGATCGAATCCCTGAGCTGACAAGGTAAAATTCTGTCGTTCTGCCCCTGAACAAGGCAGCTAACCCACTGTTCCTAGGCGGTCATTGAAAATAACAATTTGTTCTTAACTGACATGCCTAGTTAAATAAATGAACATGTGTCTTAGTGACGCAATTCTCAGTTTAGAACTACTATGTTTATTATTATATCGGTTTTATGTGTTTTTTTAAAAGCAGCATTGTGATGACACTGAGACCAATGTTACTGCCTACAGAAAGTGATTATTTTATTTGTATGTTTTTTAAAGGAAATGTAACCGATAGATGGACGTACCATGGACCATAGCCATTATTTTAAAATGATGGGGACGTTATGCATATATGTGTGTAGACAACTGGGTAGATATCCATCCAAATTACATCCTATTCCCTTTGTGGGGCACTACTTCCATTCCAACACCTTATTATTCCTTATGTAGTGTGCTACTTCTGGCGCCCTATTCCCTATATAGTGCACTACTTTTCATCAGAGCCCTATGTGGCCCTATAAGGAATAGGGTGTGGTTTGAGACGTGGCCATGGATGTGATGAATGTTAGAGCTGATCTGATGCAGTGTAAATGGAACTGAGCCCAACCCTACTTCTGATTGGTAGTTAGTGCCTCTCAGGACAGGCATGATGACTATTAGACCTACCTGATATTTCAGGCTCACACCACTTTTTTGACTACTTTTCCACTGTGTTTCTGTGTGTGTCTCTCTGTGTGCACATACACATGTAAATAGTGTAAATAGTGTGTATGCATTTGTAAATATCCTGTGTGATTGTGTGTGAGATAGAGAGAATTGCAGTAGCATTGCTGTGTGATTGACTTGCTATATGACCAATCTCTTACCATAGTGTTAGAGGCCTGAAGGGGAACCCTTTTCATGTATTCTTAACATGGAGGGAGAGACACACTCACACAGAGACGAATGCTTGAGGTAGACGTTTCCCTTAACTGTAGGTCACCTTGATATCTGACAAAATCAAATTATACCAGGCCATACTGCTATAAACTTTCTTTACAATCTTATCGCTTACACTAGTGTCTTAAATATTTCCGTTGAATGAAATTGAATATTTCCCATCACAAACGTTTACTTCCTGTGTGTCTCAACTCGTTTTTGGAATGTTCTGCCGATGGTGTCCTGTTCCCACTATCAGCGTCATTCAGGAAATGATCTTATGATTGCAATAACGGATCATCAAACCACTAATTAAAATATTCCATTTTTGAAAAACTACCCCTTGTTTTTGTGTTATTTCCAACATTGGTGCACTCATATACTGTATATGTTATATTTTCTCTCTCTAGTTCTTTTTCCCATTCTCTCACACACACACACAGTAAAACTGCAGAACCGTGACCTCAGAAAACAGCCGGTTCCCTCTTAATGACAGCCTTGGTCCTGTCAACACTGATCTACTGTCTAATTCAATCGACACACACGTGAACACACACCTCCATCCAAGGCCAGCCGGAACAGCCTGTGGCTTGAGTGGAGGGGAGTAAATTACACTTCATGTTCTTGGTGGATTGAGGAGAGGAGGAGGAAGAGTGGGTGGGTTAGAGGGAGCCAGGATGAGGCAGAGTGGGTAAGGGATCAAGTAGAGTCAGGTCGTTAGAGGTGAGGTAGAAGGAGCCAGGATGAGGCAGAGTGGGTAAGGGATCAAGTAGAGTCAGGTCGTTAGAGGTGAGGTAGAAGGAGCCAGGATGAGGCAGAGTGGGTAAGGGATCAAGTAGAGTCAGGTCGTTAGAGGTGAGGTAGAAGGAGCCAGGATGAGGCAGAGTGGGTAAGGGATCAAGTAGAGTCAGGTCGTTAGAGGTGAGGTGGAGGGAGCCAGGATGAGGCAGAGTGGGTAAGGGATCAAGTAGAGTCAGGTTGTTAGAGGTGAGGTAGAAGGAGCCAGGATGAGGCAGAGTGGGTAAGGGATAAAGTAGAGTCAGGTCGTTAGAGGTGAGGTAGAGGGAGCCAGGATGAGGCAGAGTGGGTAAGGGATCAAGTAGAGTCAAGTCGTTAGAGGTGAGGTGGAGGGAGCCAGGATGAGGCAGAGTGGGTAAGGGATAAAGTAGAGTCAGGTCGTTAGAGGTGAGGTAGGGAAGGGAAGAGCAGTTATAAGGACAGGATAGGGAACAAGGGAAGAGCAGTTATAAGGACAGGAGAGGGAACCAGGGAAGAGCAGTTATAAGGACAGGAGAGGGAACCAGGGAAGAGCAGTTAAGGACAGGAGAGGGAACCAGGGAAGAGCAGTTATAAGGACAGGATAGGGAACAAGGGAAGAGCAGTTATAAGGACAGGAGAGGGAACCAGGGAAGAGCAGTTAAGGACAGGAGAGGGAACCAGGGAAGAGCAGTTATAAGGACAGGATAGGGAACAAGGGAAGAGCAGTTATAAGGACAGGAGAGGGAACCAGGGAAGAGCAGTTATAAGGACAGGAGAGGGAACCAGGGAAGAGCAGTTATAAGGACAGGAGAGGGAGCCAGGGAAGAGCAGTTATAAGGACAGGAGAGGGAGCCAGGGAAGAGCAGTTATAAGGACAGGAGAGGGAGCCAGGGAAGAGCAATTATAAGGACAGGATAGGGAACAAGGGAAGAGCAGTTATAAGGACAGGAGAGGGAAGCAGGGAAGAGCAGTTATAAGGACAGGAGAGGGAGCCAGGGACGAGCAGTTATAAGGACAGGGCAGGGAGCCAGGGAAGAGCAGTTATAAGGACAGGAGAGGGAACCAGGGAAGAGCAGTTATAAGGACAGGAGAGGGAACCAGGGAAGAGCAGTTATAAGGACAGGAGAGGGAACCAGGGAAGAGCAGTTATAAGCAGCTTCATGATTCATATTTTTTTTAACCATTTATTTAACTAAGCAAGTCAGTTAAGAACAAATTCTTATTTACAATGACAGCCTAACACAGACAACACTGGGCCAATTGTGCACCACCCTATGGGACTACCAATCACAGCCAGATGTGATAAAGCCTGGATTCGAACCAGGTACTATAGTAACACCTCTTGCACTGAGATCCAGTTCCTTAGACCACTGTGCCACTCAGGAGCCCAATATAGCAACCTAGTGATCTTTGATTGATTGATTTTATTTGCCAGTTTAAAAAAACACAAGAATACGTACATTTTAAAAACAATAAAGGGGAAGTCAGAGACTTATTTCCATTGTAGCCCCAAAAGTGCACGGACCTCTGACAACACAGGGCTGGGCAATATTTCCCTGGATAGAGAGTACATGGTGGACTATACTATACTCCATGTCTATGATCTCTGATTGGCCCTTTGTGTCAGTACACACAGACCCTGGTTCGCTGTCATTCCAAGAGCAGACAAGTAAAACCAGCAGTAATGGGTGAGATGCAGCGGACTGGAATACAAGAGATAATACAAGCGACAATACAAGCGACAATACAAGCGATAATACAAGCGATAATACAAGCGATAATACAAGCGATAATGCAAGAGATGCAGAAGGCTGGAATACAAGAGATAATACAAGCGACAATACAAGCGATAATACAAGCGATAATACAAGAGATGCAGAAGGCTGGAATACAAGAGATAATACAAGCGACAATACAAGCGATAATACAAGCGATAATACAAGAGATGCAGAAGGCTGGAATACAAGAGATAATACAAGCGACAATACAAGCGACAATACAAGCGATAATACAAGCGATAATACAAGCGATAATGCAAGAGATGCAGAAGGCTGGAATACAAGAGATAATACAAGAGATGCAGCAGGCTGGAATACAAGAGATAATACAAGAGAGAATACAAGCGACAATACAAGCGATAATACAAGCGATGCAGAAGGCTGGAATAGAAGAGATAATACAAGAGATGCAGCAGGCTGGAATACAAGAGATAATACAAGAGATGCAGCAGGCTGGAATACAAGAGATAACGGCTTAGGAGCAACTCTCCTATCTATCACGTGTGGATTCTTCTAAAGGACAGTGAAAGACGGGCCATACCGTGACTTACCATCTCATCAGGGCCCCAGCCATCCTACGAGGTCGAGGCTAAATCGTACCCCTGTGACAGCGAGTTTATAGAGGGTCCTAAAAAGAACAGCCCATAGTCTGTGTCTGTATTGCTCGTTAACGTCAAATAAATATACAGTAGAGCCCCACTGACACCCAGTGTCACGTTCTTTCAAAATCGAACCCAGAAGCAGACCAGGACAAGGAGAGTAGGAAGAAGGCGAGTATTTATTTACAAGTGAATGTGAATGGGTAGATATATCCAGGTGGCATAGGGGGCAGAGGTGAGTTGATGGGAGTAAATAGGTGGATCCAATGGGGGAGCGGAATCCTCCGACGACCAGGCGGGAATGGGGTAAATGATCCGGGTGAGTAACTGAAGACAGAACAAAACGGAGATAAGTTTAAGGCAAGCAATACATAAAAAACAACTTCTATCCAACTTGAGGCAGATACTATGGCACAACATACTGTTCATGGCTAACGATCCGTCAGGGAATGGATGTCAGGTCCGGGCTTATGAAGAGGAGAGATGATGATCAGGACCAGGTGTGCAGATAGCTGATGGGATACAGGTGCGGGTAATCAGAACTCCCAACTGGCTACATTGCCCGGCAACCAGACAGGGTGCGTTCCAGGACGCCGGAAAAAAAACACTCCAGGACAGAACACAGGCAAAAACAGACTCAGGAAACGGGATTCGTGACACCCAGAGATGTACACTGTCCAGTCTATCTGGCCATGACCCATGGCTTGCCCTCTTGGACCCTCGGTTGAATTACCATTAATCAGACATTTATGGACACACACACACACACACACCTAACGGGAAAGCAGATGTGGGTTCGGCTGAGTCAATGGAAGCTATATGGATTACAAGTTAGAGATGAGCCGTAACGTGTTTCTCTTATATGTGATTTAATATGTTGAATAATATTAAAATTATATGCCAATATATCATCAATAACTGTGACTAGTCAGTATTAATACCAAATACAACTGCCTCCTACTCCTCGCTACAGGTTCATGTTAATGATAGTGTTCCCCGCTTCACTAGTGGTGAATTAGCTTCATGTTGGGGACCTCTCCTCACCCCCATTATACTGACATGGAGACTTTAATTAGCAAGGACTCACATGAAACCAAAGACTCACAGACACACAGTAGAGTGTGTTAATATTAATGTGAGTGAGTTTAATTGGGGTTGTTTGCACAGGGCTGGTCCTGTGTGTAACCTATAAAATGGCAGTCCTGCGAGGTGTGACAGCAGCCAGGGAGAACGCTGACCTCCCACCCCAGGGATGCCATGTTGTATTTGACCCCAAAGATGACAGCCACCTCCCATAATTCATCTGGTGACATCACCTTTCTGACAGACAAACGGCCCCTGTGGGGAGTGTGTGTGTGCGTGCATTTGTGCAGGCGTGTGTTTGTGGGGGAGGAGGGCATGTGTGGTGTGTGTATTGGTGTGTGTGAAGGTCAGGTCTGACAGGATAATTAATGGACCAGCTCTTTGTTGTATTAATATTGAATCAAACCATTGAGCTAGTACAGTCCCTCAGGAACTGACCCTCTCTCCTCTGTAATTTCTAAAGCAGACGGGGTGCAGACTGCAGGCCGGTTGCCTACCCTTCCTACAGCTGGTGGCCTGGTGCAGTCGCAATAACCTGTAGATTATGTACATTTCTTTGTCTATATTCTGTCTGTATATTTTGTCTATTGCTAGCAGCAGCACTTTACTAAGTCAAATTCTGGTATGTGAAAGTGAAGGTGATTCTGATGTGTGCACCATGGAGATGCACTGTAGAGCCCAAAAGCCTGTTTTAGCATGGGGGGGGGGGGGGGGGGGGGTGTGTGTGTGTGTGTGTGTGTGCACGCGCGTGCAAAGTCTGGGACCAGAAGGCTCCTGAACAGCTTCTACCTCCAAGCCATAAGACTGCTGAACCAGTTAATCAAATGACCACCCTGACAATCTACATTGACCCCCTTTTTATTTGCGCTGACTCTATGCACACTCACTGGACTCTACCCACACACTCACACATACTACACTGACACTCCAACACACACAAGACTACATACCACTACATACGCTCACACACACAAAACATACACACACACATGCATATTGACGCCACACACACAACCAAACTTTCACACTCTTCACATATGCTGCTGCTACTCTGTTTATTATCTTTCCTGATTGCCTTGTCACTTTCACCCCTACCTACATGTACAGTGCCTTGCGAAAGTATTCGGCCCCATTGAACTTTGTGACCTTTTGCCACATTTCAGGCTTCAAACATAAAGATATAAAACTGTATTTTTTTGTGAAGAATCAACAACAAGTGGGACACAATCATGAAGTGGAACGACATTTATTGGATATTTCAAACTTTTTTAACAAATCAAAAACTGAAAAATTGGCTGTGCAAAATTATTCAGCCCCCTTAAGTTAATACTTTGTAGCGCCACCTTTTGCTGCGATTACAGCTGTAAGTCGCTTGGGGTATGTCTCTATCAGTTTTGTACATCGAGAGACTGAAATTTTTTCCCATTCTTCCTTGTAAAACAGCTCGAGCTCGAGCTCAGTGAGGTTGGATGGAGAGCATTTGTGAACAGCAGTTTTCAGTTCTTTCCACAGATTCTCGATTGGATTCAGGTCTGGACTTTGACTTGGCCATTCTAACACCTGGATATGTTTATTTTTGAACCATTCCATTGTAGATTTTGCTTTATGTTTTGGATCATTGTCTTGTTGGAAGACAAATCTCCGTCCCAGTCTCAGGTCTTTTGCAGACTCCATCAGGTTTTCTTCCAGAATGGTCCTGTATTTGGCTCCATCCATCTTCCCATCAATTTTAACCATCTTCCCTGTCCCTGCTGAAGAAAAGCAGGCCCAAACCATGATGCTGCCACCACCATGTTTGACAGTGGGGATGGTGTGTTCAGCTGTGTTGCTTTTACGCCAAACATAACGTTTTGCATTGTTGCCAAAAAGTTCAATTTTGGTTTCATCTGACCAGAGCACCTTCTTCCACATGTTTGGTGTGTCTCCCAGGTGGCTTGTGGCAAACTTTAAACAACACTTTTTATGGATATCTTTAAGAAATGGCTTTCTTCTTGCCACTCTTCCATAAAGGCCAGATTTGTGCAATATACGACTGATTGTTGTCCTATGGACAGAGTCTCCCACCTCAGCTGTAGATCTCTGCAGTTCATCCAGAGTGATCATGGGCCTCTTGGCTGCATCTCTGATCAGTCTTCTCCTTGTATGAGCTGAAAGTTTAGAGGGACGGCCAGGTCTTGGTAGATTTGCAGTGGTCTGATACTCCTTCCATTTCAATATTATTGCTTGCACAGTGCTCCTTGGGATGTTTAAAGCTTGGGAAATCTTTTTGTATCCAAATCGGGCTTTAAACTTCTTCACAACAGTATCTTGGACCTGCCTGGCGTGTTCCTTGTTCTTCATGATGCTCTCTGCGCTTTTAACGGACCTCTGAGACTATCACAGTGCAGGTGCATTTATACGGAGACTTGATTACACACAGGTGGATTGTATTTATCATCATTAGTCATTTAGGTCAACATTGGATCATTCAGAGATCCTCACTGAACTTCTGGAGAGAGTTTGCTGCACTGAAAGTAAAGGGGCTGAATAATTTTGCACGCCCAATTTTTCAGTTTTTGATTTGTTAAAAAAGTTTGAAATATCCAATAAATGTCGTTCCACTTCATGATTGTGTCCCACTTGTTGTTGATTCTTCACAAAAAAATACAGTTTTATATCTTTATGTTTGAAGCCTGAAATGTGGCAAAAGGTCGCAAAGTTCAAGGGGGTCGAATACTTTCGCAAGGCACTGTACATATTACATCAATCACCTCAACTATCTCATACCCCTGCACATTGACTCAGTACTGGTACTCCTTGTATATAGTCTCATTATTGTTATTTGATTGTGATACTATTTCCTTTTTTGATAATTTGTCTTTCTTTTTAACTTTTTAACTGAAGGACTTGAAAACAAAGCATTTCATGGTAAAGTCTACACCTGTTGTATTCGGTGCATGTGAAAAATAAAAATGGATTTAATTTGATTACTTTCACCATTTTGAAGTAGTCAACTTACTATAGGTTAAGGAATGATTCCACATAATTCCAACAAGGTCATCAGGAAGAATCAGCCAATGAATTGTACTCGTGAGCAAACATTCCATAACTGCAGGTGGCAGTAAATCACCAGCCTTGGCTTTATGCCTGTTCAAACAACACACTCCAGGTGGCAGTATAGACCCTTTCAGTTTGTTAACCAACTCATATAAGCAGTAGTAGAAGAAAATGGACTACTACTAAATGGAGATGGCTTCAATGGCGCTACCCATTCTCTCACAGACACAATGTTGAGTCCTCTGTAACTATATGGTGTGCACTTGGCTCAATCACTTCCCCTCATGGTGGAAACTTCCTCTATAGGCCAGGGTTCTCCAACAACTTTGGTTCTGGAGAGCTACTGTGAGTGCAGGGTTTCATTCCAGCCCTGCAGTAACCCACCTGATTCAGTTAATTATGGCACAGCCAGAAGAGGACTGGCCACCCCACATATGCTCTCTCTAATTCTCTTTTTCTTTCTCTCTCTCGGAGGACCTGAGCCCTAGGACCATGCCCCAGGACTAACTGACATGATGACTCCTTGCTGTCCCCAGTCCACCTGACCGTGCTGCTGCTCCAGTTTCAACTGTTCGGCCTTATTATTATTCGGCCATGCTGGTCATTTATAAACATTTGAACATCTTAGCCATGTTCTGTTATAATCTCCACCCGGCACAGCCAGAAGAGGACTGGCCACCCCACATAGCCTGGTTCCTCTCTAGGTTTCTTCCTAGCTTTTGGCCTTTCTAGGGAGTTTTTCCTAGCCACCGTGCTTCTACACCTGCATTGCTTGCTGTTTGGAGTTTTAGGATGGGTTTCTGTACAGCACTTTGAGATATCAGCTGATGTACGAAGGGCTATATAAATAAATTTGATTTGATTTGATTCGATTTTTGATTCGATTTTTGATTTTGATTTGAAGATGGTGTATAGGAACATGGGAATAATATTGCTTTAGTTTTATTTAACTAGGCAAGTCAGTTAAGAACAAATTATTATTTACAATGACGGCCTACCCTATAAGGGCATTCAATCACAAATCAACGATTCTGATACATTTAGAAGTGGAAAGTCTAGCAATTCATTGAATACGTGGAGTGTTGAGTTGACTTAGTTTTGGTATATTAGATGCGGAGAATGAACTATTTCTAACATCTCTATTGATACATTGAACAGTATTGCAGTGCCACAAAATGCATTATAACCTCTATAAGCTGATGAAACTACGGGAAATCTTGGCCCTTTTGAGCCAACATGGCGCCTAAGTTGCCAACTTGAAGCGTGGATAAATGTAGCAAATATTTAATTTTTTACTGCTTTGATTAATTTAAGTGATAAAACACAATTCCACTACATACAACAAGGGGTAGTCATATATCCAATAAAATTAAACGTAAACTTACAGACAATACTTTTTCTTAGATTTTTAACAGGCAAAAAAAGCAGTCTACCTACAATGAAGTTGCCAGGACCCCACCCACTCCCCTCTGATCATGGCAGATGCGGGAAGTTACCAAGCCGGTTTCGGTATGTACGTTTACATTCATTTAATGTTAGCAAAACATTCTGTAAGGTGTCACCACTAGCTACTATTGGTCAGAGGTTGCACCACAAATTGTTTGTAAGTTTGCACGTATTCTGACGCGAACTAACTAGCTAGGTTATCCTGTGTGCTAGAAAGCTAACCAATGAAGTCTGCAGTTATTCTAACGAATAGCTAGCAAGCGACAGCAAGTTAACTTAAACATCAAACAGAGCAAGACCAACACGTAGGGTGTCAACTTCTGACACGTAATTTAAATAGCTAAAGAATAGCTAACCATTCGGGTTTAAGTTGCCAACTAGCTGACCATATCGGATTTTATTGAAACAATCCGGAAGTCCTGTCAAGATGCTCATTGGATATTTCTCCCTCGAACAGCCACGCTGAGCGCTCTAATTGGTTAGAATTAGTGGCGCAGTGTTTACAATCACGACAAGTGTGCTAACTGCACAGCTAATTTTGGGCTGATTAGAATTAAGCAATAACGCCCGAGGGGTTGTGTTATATGGCCATTATAAACTGTGTGGTTTTAGCCCTGAATGCTGACAGACATGGTATATCAGACCGTATACCATGGGTATGACATTTATCTTTACTGCTCTCATTACGTTGGTAGCCAGTTTATAATACAAATAAGGCCCGTTATGGTTTGTGAAATATGACCAATATACCACGGCTAAGGACTGTGTCTGTGTAAGAACAGCCCTTAGCTGTGGTATATTGGCAATATACCACACCCTCTCGTGTCTTATTGCTTAAATATACCACGACTGTCAGCCAATCAACTTTTTAAAAAAATGTACAAACTGGGTGGTTCTGTTCGAGCCCTGAATGCTAATTGTCTGACAGCCATGGTATATCAGACCGTATGCTACGGGTATGACAAAACATTTATCTTTACTGCTCTAATTACGTTGGTAACCCGTTTTATAATAGTAATTGCTTAAATATATTACGACTGTCAGCCAATCAGCATTCAGGGCTTGAACCACCCAGTTTATAATAGAAAATATACAGCTATACTATCTCAAACACACAAAACAGGGAAGGCAACAGCATTACTTGCATGGTTGCCAGTCTTTCAGTCTCAGCACTGATACAATACCGATCTCCATTGACCCTGTTCTCTTTCCTCGTACTTCTCTCCCTCATCCTTCTCTCCTTTCCTCCTCTCCCTAAACTAAACTCTCCCTCTCCTCTCCAGGCCCCAGGATGTGGCAGCACTGTGCCCTGCTCCTGTCCCTGTCCTTGCTACCAGTGGTATCTGGAGGAGCTGACTCCAAGGGTGTCACCACCAGTCTCACCACCAAGTGGGCCTCTACCCCTCTGCTGCTGGAGGCCAGGTAACAATATGCTCAACACATACACAAGATAAAAAAACATCCTTTCTTTCTCTTCACCCCCTCTTTCTCTTCATACCCTCTTTCTCTTCATCCCCCCACCCCCTCTTTTTCTCAGTGAGTTCCTGGCAGAAGAGAGTCAGGAAATGTTCTGGGATTTCGTCGAAGCAAATCAGAACATCAAAGGGGAACATGATGGTAGCCTTAATGTTTTATTCCACTGATAATGTAGATTTATGTAGCACTTGGTCTCTGGAAGATCTATTTAAGTGTTGTTCTGTTACAGATACAGACCAGGCGTACTACGACCTGATCGTGAAGAGAGCCAGTGCTCTGCTCAGCACAGTCCAACTCAACATGCTCAAGTTCGCCCTCTCTCTCAGGGCCTACTCCGCTACTGTACAATCCTTCCAACAAGTAATATTACTACAATACTACTAGATGACTACCCTCTCCCTCTGTGTGTGTGTGTCATCACTGTTTCTCGCCTCTCTCTCCTGTAGATAGCGTCCAACGAGCCCCCTCCATCCGGCTGCTCAGCCTTCTTCAATGTCCACGGAGAGAAGTCATGTGACACGGAGAAACTGACTGCACTGATGGAGACCGCAGCAGAACGGTACAAACACACTGGGAGACACCCACACACAAACTGTGAATATCCACTTTGATTGATAAAGACCTGTTGAAGTGATAATAATTCATTAAATAGTTCTTATCTCATCCCTCTTTGTCCCAGGCCCAAGCCCTACTTATTCAAAAGCGATCACAGGTTCCCGGGATCAAATCCCGACATTCCGGTTGTTATCCTGTATGCCGAGATTGGAAGTTCGGAATTCACAATGTTCCATCAGCTGATGCTGTCCAAAGCCAACAAGGGATTGGCCACCTATGTGCTTCGTCACTACCTGGCTGTAAGAAAAACACCGCAATACACATGATGGGAAACATAATTCCCACAGCATTTCGTGTTCATCTTTTCCTCTTTCTCTCGTTGCCAGTCTCCCAGCAGTCATAGAGTGTATTTGTCTGGTTATGGAGTGGAGCTGGCCATCAAGAACCAGGAATACAAGGCTAAGGACGATACACAGGTCCAGGGAGCGGAAGTGAATGCTACACTGATGGGGGAGAATGACCCAGTGGATGAGGTCCAGGGATTCCTCTTTGGAAAACTGAAGTAACCAACCTACCAAAATGAAATGCTATTCCACAAACCCACTCTACTTTGGAGCGTTATGGGTGGAGAAACGTGTCATCTTTCCCTCTCTTCTTCCCTCTCATTTTCCTCTCTGTACCGCTCCTCTCTCCAGGACTCTGTACCCTGAGTTGAAGGAGCAGCTGAAGGAGCTAAGGAAACACCTGGTGGAGAGCACCAATGAGATGGCTCCCCTTAAAGTCTGGCAGATGCAAGGTGGGCGGGACTTTATTTTTTCTTTGCCTCTCTTCTCCTGCATCAAGACAACTGTAACTACAGTAATCATCTCCTTTTTTCCCCCACTATATTTCATTTTTTATCTCTTCGTGTGTCAGATCTGAGTTTCCAGACTGCAGCTCGGATCCTGGCTGCTCCATCTTCAGATGCCCTGAACGTCATGAGAGACCTCAGTCAGAACTTCCCTACCAAGGCTAGGTACACACACACACACACACGAACACAAACATATTTTTTTATATCTCTGTGTAGTGTGTGATTCTGGTGGTTTCTCTCCCCTTCTCAGGTCCATCACTAAAACAGTGGTCAGCTCTGAGATACGTAAAGAGATGGAAGAGAACCAGAAGGTAAGAGCTCAGTCATCCATAGCTCTCCTTCCCTGTCTCACTCTACTACCCATTAACATGTAATGACCGTACCGCTCTTTTTCTCTCTCTCCAGTTCTTTAAGGGAACTCTGGGATTGCAGCCTGGAGACTCTGCTCTCTTCATCAACGGACTACACATAGACCTGGACACACAGGACATCTTCAGGTACACACACAGACACACACACACATGCATACATACATCTTCAGGGACACACATTGACTGTGTGTGTGTTTCCAGTGTGTTTGAGGTTCTCCGTAGTGAGGCCAGGGTGATGGAAGGTCTGCGTTCTCTCCTTATCGAGACTCCCTTCATCCACGACATCCTCAAACTCAACGTACAGCCTTCTGACTCGGACTACGCTGTGGACATCCGCAATCCTGCTGTCAACGTAAGACACACCTACCCCTTTATTTAACCCTGACCATCCAACTATGTCATCCGTATATATACTGAACAAAAATATAAACGCCACATGTGAAGTGTTGGTGCCCTGTTTCATGAGCTGAAATAAAAGATCCCAGAAATGTTTCATACCCACAAAGTTTATTTCTCTCAAATGTGCACAAATCTGTTTACATCCCTGTTAGTGAGCATTTTTCCTTTGCCAAGATAATCTATCCACCTTGACAGGTGTGGCATGTCAAGAAGCGGATTAAACAGCATGATCATTACACAGGTGCACCTTGTGCTGGAGACAATAGGCCACTAAAATGTGCAGTTTTGTCCTACAACACAATGCCACAGATGTCTCAAGTTTTGAGGGAGCTGGCAACTGGCATGCTGACTGCAGGAATTTCCACCAGAGCTGTTGCCAGAAAATTGAATGTTAGTTTCTCTACCATACGCCGCCTCCAACGTTGTTTTAGAGAATTTGGCAGTACGTCCAACCTGCCTCACAACCGCAGACCACGTGTAACCACGCCAGCCCAGGACCTCCACATCTGCCGCCTTCACCTGCGGGATCGTCTGAGACCAGCCACCCAGACAGCTGGTGAAACTGACAAGTATTTCTGTCTGTAAAAAAGCCCTTTTGTGTGGAAAAACTCATTCTGATTGGCTGGGCCAGGCTCCCCCTATGCCCTCCCATGCTCACCCATAGCTGGTCTCCTGCCCAGTCATGTGAAATCCATAGATTAGAGCCTAATTAATTAAT
This sequence comes from Oncorhynchus mykiss, assembly GCF_013265735.2. Taxonomy (NCBI): domain Eukaryota; kingdom Metazoa; phylum Chordata; class Actinopteri; order Salmoniformes; family Salmonidae; genus Oncorhynchus; species Oncorhynchus mykiss. The sequence goes on from NC_048571.1 coordinate 16,550,691, forward strand.
TTCAATTGACTGATTTCCTTATATGAACTGTAACCCAGTAAAATTGTTGAAATTGTTGCATGTTGCGTTTTTATATTTTTGTTCAGTATACAATCAAGCTGTTAAAAAACGTATATAACCCAACTCTTTTTTTGCATTGATAATTTTGATGATAATCTAATCTCTCTCTTCTCAGTGGATTAATAACCTGGAGACAGACAGCAGGTACGGCTCATGGCCCTACAGCGTCCAGGAGCTCCTCAGACCAACCTTCCCCGGAGTCGTACGACAGATCCGTAAAAACTTTCACAACCTCGTGAGTAGATGATATGTGTCAGACCGCGACACCAAACGTATTGCGTACATTTTTGGAACTGACAGCAAAAAGCAATGATGTCTTGTGTTTTAGGTGGTGATTCTGGACCCGACCCATGAGAGTTCTGCTGAGCTGTTGAATGTTGCTGAGATGTTCTACAGCAATAACATCCCACTCAGGTAGGGGGTGTGTGTTTCTGGTGGATAAAAAATAATAATAATAATTAATTAACCTTTTATTTAACAAGGCAAGTCAATTAAGAACAAATTCTTATTTACAATGACGGCCTAGGAACAGTGGGCTAACTGCCTTGTTCAGGGACAGGATGACAGATTTTTACCTTGTCAGCGCAGTGATTCGATCTAGCAACCTTTCGGTTACTGGCCCAACACTAGGCTACCTGCCGCCACCGTAGGCCATGTTGGTTCCAATTCTACTGTACAGTCTATGTGGATGTGAGTACCTGTGTATAACCCTTACTGGGGGGGGGGGTCGATACAGTTACATATACGTATAATCTTTGACGTATTGCATCTTTTTGACTATCACAATATTATAACTCCTGTGTTTTTCCTTCATAGCTCGTTCTCAATCTTTTTACATTGGGGGCCAATTTGTTTTCAGCACTTTTATTTCCATGACTTTTATTTGGTTTTCTCATGGCTCTTGTCTCTCGTCTCCCTGCAGCAGACATGGTGAGCAATATGTCTGGAACATCAAATCACAATAAAATCACAGTATCGAATCACAATAAAATCACAGTATCGAATCACAATAAAATCACAGTATCGAATCACAATAAAATCACAGTATCGAATCACAATAAAATCACAGTATCGAATCACAATAAAATCACAGTATCGAATCACCAATACATGTAGAATCGTGAGAATCACAATACATAGCGTATCGGCACCTAGGTGTCGTGAGAGTATCGTGAGGTCCATCCCTAATAACCCTGCTGTGTGTGTGTTGTAGGATTGGGCTGGTGTTTGTGGTGTCTGATGTTGATGAGATCGATGGTATGGAGGATGCAGGTGTGGCTCTGCTCCGGGCCTTTAACTACATCACAGAAGAGCTGGACGCTCCCGCCGCCTTCGACACCATCATCTCAGTGAGTCGGTCTGACCAATGAGAATAATCGATGAGTCTTTTGACCAATCCCAGCAATCTGGAACATCAGCCTGACCAATCAGATGGAAATGCTATATTTGAATCTCCTCTCTCTAGATGTTTAACCGTGTGCCTAGCGGTGGTAAGCTAAGTGTAGGTGATGTCGTCAAGGTGTTGGAGAAGAAGTTTCCCTATGTGGAGGTTGGCAGCATTCTTGGACCAGACTCCACTTATGACGACAACCGGAAGGTATGGTTCTGCTTTTATGTGCCGTGATGTTTCTTGACAGAATGGTATGTTTTTCATGTACCGTCTTCCTATCTATCTCCGCCTCCAGGAAGGGCGTGGTTACTACTTGCAGACGGGTGTAGGTCCGTTGCCAGTGGTGATGTACAACGGAATGCCGTACCAGCGAGAACAGCTAGACCCAGAGGAGCTAGAAACTGTCACCATGAACAAAATACTGGAGACTACCAGCTTCTACCAACGGGCTGTCTACATGGTGAGTCAGACAGACAGACAGACAGAGACCTACCGACCTACCTACCTACCTTCTCTTGTTGTGTCTTCCTAGGGTGAGCTGGCCACTGATCAAGATGTGGTGGATTTCATCATGACCCAACCCAACGTTGTCCCTCGTATCAACCCTCGAATCCTGTCGACTGCCAGGATGTACCTGGACCTATCTAATACTAGTGAGTTTTACACACACACACACATACACACATACGGAACCATCTTAACCACCTCTCTCTTTCCTGACAGATAACCATTTCATAGATGAGTACGCTCGCTTTCTGTTCCTGGACAGCAGAGAGAAGAGCACTGCTGTGGCTAACAGCATGAACTACATGACCAAGAAGGGTAAGATAGATGTATATACATACACACACACACACACACAGCTACACATGCAGAGCTTCATCTTATTGAGCTAAACATTTCAGCCCTAAATCTCTTGTCTATCTATTCTGTTCTTTCTCCTCTGTGTTTTTGTTCGTCAGGGATGGCCCCCAAAGACCACCATGGTAACCCTTATTTCGTTTCCTGCACTTCCTCTCTTTCTCTCTCAACAGACAGTATTACGATTCATAGTTCTGTGAATTCACCATATCTCATCTCTCATCAACATTATCTCACCATCTTGCATCTCTGTGAGATGACATGCTTGGATGTGTTTGTTTCTGCCAACTGCCTTTGCGAGAGAGAGAGAGAGAGAGTCTTGCTCATAGACTAAGAATTGAGATGGCACTGCAACATCAAACCTCGTACGTTTCAGGATTAAGGTCTGTGACCCTTTTACTCTCATCTCCTCCTCTTCAACTCCCTCTCTCTCCTCTAGATGATGGCTACATCCGTCCAGTCACGTTCTGGGTTGTGGGAGATTTTGACCAACCTTCCGGGCGCCAGCTGCTATACGATGCAATCAGACACATGGTATGATGATGTCACACTGATACGAGCACACATGATGTCACTGTAACACGATCCAAAAAATCCACACACAAAAAAAACCTACCATCTGACAGATTCTCCTAAATCTGCCTTCAACAGAAAACCAGTAACAACGTGCGATTGGGCCTGATCAACAACCCTAGCGACAGCCCATCCGAGGAGAACAGTCGTGTTGCCAGGGCGATATGGGCTGCCATGCAGACCCAGACAGCTAACAACGCTAAAAACTACATCACCAAGCTGGCTAAAGAAGAGACCGCTAAGGCACTGGAGACTGGGGCCGACGTCACACAGTTCACTGTCGGGGTAAAGAGTTTACACACCCGTTATACACCGTTCTGTCTCACCCTTTACTATACTGTCCTACACTAAAAACAATCATTTGTTTCTCCATCTCTCCAGGGTATGGACGTTGCCTTGTTTAAGAGTGCGTTTGAAGGTCCTAAGTTTGACTTCCTGCTGTCTCACACTGTCTACTGCCGAGACGTTCTCAAGCTGGGGAAAGGACAGAGAGCAGTCATCAGCAACGGACGGGTGAGTGGGCAACACACACACACACACACACACACACACACTAGCACGCTTCCTACTGTGATTGAAGTGTTTCATTTTTTTGAATGGCGTTTCTCTCTCTCTGCCGACAGATCATTGGTCCGCTAGAGGATGGGGAGGTCTTTAACCAAGATGACTTCCTCCTATTGGAAAGTATCATTTTGAAGACCTCGGGAGAGCGAATCAAAAGCAAGGTCCAGCAGTTAGGGGTGGAGGAGGACCGGGCCAGTGACCTGGTGATGAAGATTGACTCTCTGCTCTCCTCTCAGCCCAAAGGAGAGGCCAGGATAGAACATGCCTTTGCTGATGACCGATACAGGTACTGAAACTAATCAAACATTTCACGTCATGTTTTTATTCATTGCCTATATACTTTCTGCTTACCTCTCTGGTCTATGATTGGTCCACAGTGCTGTAAAGATCCGGCCCACAGAGGGAGACGTCTACTTTGACATGGTTGCCGTGATAGACCCAGTAACCAGGGACGCCCAGAAACTAGCTCCGCTCCTATTGGTTCGTACTGCTTCAAATAATTGTCACTTAGAGTATTTGGAGTGACAGAACTCCTGTCTCACAGCCATCTGTCTCTCCATGTTTCTCTCTCTACCAGGTGTTGAAGAAGCTGGTCAATGTGAACCTGCGTGTGTTTATGAACTGCCAGTCCAAACTCTCAGACCTGCCTCTCAAAAGGTGAGCAGACCCCAGCTACATGCAGGTCATCCTGTTTTAACTGCTGGGACCTCGTTTCTGTTGTCTTACTTTCCTTACCCTTAGATGTCCCTGGTAGTACCTGAGGGTTTTTCCTGTGTTTCTCTAAACCTTCCTCTCTTCTCCCAGTTTCTACCGGTATGTGTTGGAGCCTGAGGTGTTGTTCCAGACTGACGGTAGTTTCTCCCCTGGTCCCCTGGCTAAGTTCCTGGACATGCCCCAAACTCCCCTCTTCACACTCAACCTCAACACCCCTGAGAGCTGGATGGTGGAGTCTGTACGCACTAGATATGACCTGGACAATATCTACCTGGAAGAGGTGTGTTAACTGTGCTGTTTTGTTTTTAGGATTGTGTTATTTATAGCACGGTTGCCTTGGCTAATGTTGTCCTGCACCTCTTCAGAGTGTAGTGACTGTGTAGTGACTGTGTAGTGACTGTGTAGTGACTGTGGACGGAGTATTCTGGTATTTATCTAAGTAATTTTTAAAAAAGGTTTAATAATGGTTCTCTATTCTCCCTGTCTAGGTGGACAGTATAGTAGCAGCAGAATACGAGTTGGAACATCTGCTGCTGGAGGGTCACTGTTTTGACGTGAGTACAGGTCAGCCCCCCAGAGGACTCCAGTTCACCCTGGGAACCCCCTCCGACCCTGTCATCGTCGACACCATCGTCATGGCCAACCTGGTGAGTCACCCCTGACCTCTAACCCTAACCTCTGTTGATAGGCAGACACCTTTCTATTCTCCGTTGTTGTGGTTGAACGAGGGCTTTGTGTTGTCGTCGTCCTCAGGGTTATTTCCAGTTGAAGGCTAACCCAGGAGCCTGGATCCTGAAGCTGAGGAAAGGACGGTCTGATGAAATCTACAAGATCTACAGGTACGGAAGATCACATCTCGACATATCACGCCATCTTCAGTTTAGCACATATCTAGTGGAACCAGGCGTGTTAGTGCTGGGCTGGAACAAAAGCCTGCACAATGCACACCCTCTTGTTCCTCTCTCTGACCTCACATCCTCTCTTCCAGTCATGATGGAACAGACTCTCCAGCAGAAGCTGATGACCTCATCGTGGTGCTGAACAACTTCAAGAGCCGGATCATCAAAGTCAAGGTACTGCTCTGACCCCAGCTGTAGAGTACAGCTTTCATCTTGTTGGTTGCTGTCAGGTCCCAATAAAGCTTAGGTTGAATTCAAATTGATCAATAAGTCCATTGCTAAGTAATGTATTGGTCGTGTGTTGTTGTTGTTGTTGATCAGGTCCAGAAGAGGCCAGAGAAGTTCAGTGAGGAGCTGTTAAGTGATGGAACCCAGGAGAACGACTCGGGCTTCTGGGAGTCACTCACCAGGTGTCTCTCTCTAAGCATCAAGCTCCACCCTTTACATCTACTGTTTCATACCTATTTGATCTCTGCTGAATCTGATGGTGTTCATTCTCTCCCTGTCTTTCTCTCCCCAGAGGGTTTACAGGAGGTGTGAAGACAGAGGAGAGTAAACAGGAGAAGGATGATGTCATCAACATATTCTCTGTGGCCTCTGGACACCTCTACGAACGTTTCCTCAGGTACACACCTGTGTGTGTGTGTGTGGTTTTTCCAAGTGTTTGCCTGTTGTAATCCCACAATTTGTTCTCTCTTTTAGGATCATGATGTTGTCTGTTCTAAAGAACACCAAAACACCAGTCAAGTTCTGGTTCCTCAAAAACTACCTGTCCCCGGCATTTAAGGTAGTTAAGTATAAAATATAAATATATACTACTCTAGGAGTTTACTTTGAGTGTGGCGGTATGAATAGGGTTTCCAATATCGAGTTTTCATTGAGTTTACTCCAGAATAAATGTTATTCCCACAGGAGTTTATCCCGTACATGGCAGAGCAGTATGGTTTCCAGTATGAACTAGTCCAGTATAAGTGGCCGCGGTGGTTACACCAGCAGACCGAGAAACAGAGGATTATCTGGGGTTACAAGATCCTCTTCCTGGATGTCCTGTTCCCTCTGTCTGTCGACAAGTTCTTATTCGTGGACGCAGATCAGGTACACACACACACTCTCTGAATGTCCATGTCTCTGATTTGCGTAAAGCTGAGAACTCTCTTTCCTCTCTCCTCCTACAGATAGTGCGTACCGACCTGAAGGAGCTCCGTGACCTTGACCTTGAAGGAGCGCCGTATGGCTACACACCGTTCTGTGAGAGCCGGAGAGAGATGGACGGCTTCCGCTTCTGGAAGTCGGGCTACTGGGCGAGTCACCTCGCTGGACGCAAATATCACATCAGGTAACTGACTGTGTGTGGTAGAAGGGTGTGTGTGTATGTGTGTGTGTGCATACCGACGTGTGTGTGTGTAACCCTCTGTCTCTCCAGTGCTCTGTATGTGGTCGATCTGAAGAAGTTCCGTAAGATAGCAGCAGGAGACAGACTGAGAGGACAATACCAAGGCCTGAGTCAAGACCCCAACAGCCTGTCCAACCTCGACCAGGTGTGTGTGTGTGTGTGTGTGTGTGTGTGTGTGTGTGTGTGTATTAAAAGTGAATATGGGTGTATAACATTCCGATTTTTTTATATTCCCAAACAACCTTTGTGAAGTTAAATATCCTCCAACTCTGTATTTATATTTCTAATATTGTCCTATTCTCTGTCTCCAGGATCTGCCTAATAATATGATCCACCAGGTGCCTATCAAGTCTCTGCCTCAGGAGTGGCTCTGGTGTGAGACTTGGTGTGACGACAACTCTAAGAAAAAGGCCAAGACTATAGATCTGGTACGAAGTGTGTGCAGATTCTAGTCATGTCTGTGTTGTTACACTCCACTGTGTTTATTTGGACGGTGAAAGTAAAATGTTTCACCCTTCCTCCAGTGTAACAACCCCCAGACCAAGGAGCCCAAGTTGCAGGCAGCTGTTCGTATCGTAGCAGAGTGGAGCGACTACGACCAGGAGATCAAACGCCTGCAGAACAGAGTCCAGGAGAGAGGAGCAGAGAATCATACCACACAGAAGGACAAGCCAGGTACATACATAACATAACACTGATTGGCAAACCTATACAGTTGACTAATCCCGCTCTGTCTCTCCCAGATGATACACATATAGAGTTGTGAGACCAGTGGCTGGAAGATGTGGCTGGAGCAGCAACAAAAGATGGAACCATGTTAATAGACAATGCTGTTCTCCTTTGGAACAGCAATGATAGACGGACTGCAAACCAATACCCATTCAATCATTCATTTTCCATTTATTTGTATTTTCCCTGTTGTGAGAGTGGCGGGGATACGGGATAGGGTAGGGGTGCTGGGTGGGGATGATATGGGGTGACTGTTAGTGGATGATAGGGGTGTGTGTTTGTGTGTGGGTCTGTAAAAAAATCTGACATTTCCAACAGCCCCCCCCCCTAATATTTTTTATCCATCTGTGTTTGCACTGATTAGGACACCTTCTTAAACAACTGTCTGTGGGTCTGTGGGTAGAGGTTTGGGCTTAGGAGTTAAACCACGCTGATAAATAGCAGCTCATCTCATTATGAGATGAGTTTTTGTCCTGTTCTATGTCTTCTGTTTCTGTGCTTTAGACTTCAGTTGTCCATGGCCTGTGTCAAACTCAGGGAAAGGTGGTTCTGGCCAATCGATCTGATTCAATCTCCTAATGACAATACAAAGAGGACTGGAGCAACATTTTATTTAATGTGAAACAGACATTAGTTCTGTCATGTAGTAAAATAGGGATTCATATCGCTACAATACAATTTACCTGCAACATTCAGAACGTTGCATGATGTGGAGTTAAGGGATGTGTGGGTGGGGACGTATCAGCGACAGACGGCACTGGGAGTTCCATGATCACTCAAATTGATTGTAACAGTGCCTTGAAAGGCAGCAGGCATATGACTAGAATGTTGTAGTTCAGGGTGGCCAATCTTATCCACAAAAGGTCTGTGGGTGCAGGGTTTTGTTCTAGCAACACACCAATTTCATCTTGTCGGTCTAATGAAGATGATGATTAATGGGCTTGTTGAATCAGACTGCTTGACTGGAACAAAGCCTAGGGTCAGATTGGCCACACCTGCTGTAGTTAACTCCTGTTTTCTCCGCTGTGGTCTGTTCTGGAGTAAACACTTAGTCATCCATTACCAACCGCTGGCTGTTTCCGTTCTTTGTTTTGACTAAATATGTACTGTTAATTGTGGGAAATCAATATTTTGTAATAAAAATCAAGGAGCCCAACACTGGTCGTTTAGTGATCCCCTCCTACGCGTGTTGGTGTTTCCTCTGTTTTGACTGGTAAGACATTTTGATTATACTCTTATGCCATCTATAAGAATACAGTAATGGCTGGAGTAAGAATGACTACAGATTTACTACTAAAAGGCTGGGCTTACACAGGCAGCCCAATTCTGGGGTGCGCTCAGTACAGAGAGGAAGAGGCAAAGCGAGAGGGATAACTGGGCCCAAAATGTGTGTTCTCCAGCAATGAGTGTCGAATTTTGTTAACACAAAATGTAATGGCTTATTTGATCTAATAACAGTTGAAATGCTTAGGTCCTTGGTTGTTACGAGTGTACTGTTATAAGTAGGACACGTGACATCCAGGCAATTTTTTTGAAAAAACGATCGGCTGTGCCTGTTGTTCACATGCTTATTTTTGTTTACATTTTTTTACCTTTAACTAGGCAAGTCCATTAAGAACAAATTCTTATTTACAATGACTGCCTAGGAACAGTGGGTTAACTGCCTTGTTCAAGGGGCAGAACGACAGATTTGTACCTTGTCAGCTCAGGGATTCAATCTTGCAACCTTTTGGTTACTAGTCCAATGCTCTAATCACTAGGCTACGCTGCCACCCCATCTGTCCTCTCATTGGCTAGAATGGTCCCCCACCTGATCTTGCCTCCTCCCGAAGACATTTATTTTCATTGTTAGAGCGGCCACTTGAGTATCTTGACAATATAACTGATAATCTGTGGTTTAATTAAACAAACAGTACTGTAATGAATGGCTGAAGAACGGTGTGTACAGTTTGGGGAAAACGTGTCATTCAGTACAAACCGTCACACAACGTAGCAACCTTTGAAATAACTGAATGCACCCCAGAATTGGGCAGCCTGTGTAAACACATCCAAAGAGTCTCCCCTACTTATCTTTTATTCAAAATTCTAGTTTGCAATGCAGATTGTATTACATAGTGGGAATAACAATATACAAATAAGAACATGATTAAAAGCAGAAACCTCTTAAATGTGAACCTCTTCCCCATCGAGTGACATTTAAAAGCCTAACTAATGAAGGTATTGGGTTGCCTGACGACACCCTGAACCTAATCCTGCTGCTCTATTCATCACTACATACATTGGCTTCAGAAAGTATTGATACCACTTGACCACGTTGCATTACAGCCTGAATTCAACAATTTAAAAAAAAAATCACACCCATCTACCCAAAATGTCAAAAGTGATAACATGGTTTTAAAAATGTATTGAAAATTAAATCTCTAATTTACATAATTCACACCCCTGAGGCAATGCTTTGTAGAAGCAGCTTTGGCAGCGATTCCATCTTTTAGTCGTGTATGTCTGTATCAGCGTGGCACATCTGGGTTTTCTCCCATTCTTCCTTGCAGATTTTCTCAACCTCTTAAATTAGATGGGGAGCGGTAGTGAACAGCAATCTTAGTCTTTCCACAGATTTTGGGATTCAAGTCTGGGCCACTCAAGGACTTTCACAGTCTTGTTCTGAAGCCATTCCAGCGTTGCTTTGGCTGTTTGCTTGGGGTCATTGTCCTGTTGGAATGGAAATCTTCGCCCCAGTCTAAGGTCGTTTACACTCTGAAGCAGGTTCTCATCAAGGATCTGCCTGTGTCTGGCTCCATTCATTGTTCCCGCCATCCTTACCAGTCTCCCAGTCCATGCCACTGAAAAGACGGGTGATGAATTGTGCCTGGTTTTCTCCAGACATAGCGCTTTGCATTCAGGCCAAAGAGTAAGTGATCTTATCATACCACAGAATCATTTGCCTTATTCTTTCAGTCCTTCATACTTTTCTGCAACTCCATGGGTGCTGTCATGTGCCTTTTTCACAAGAAGTGGCTTCTGTCTGGTCACTCTCCCGTAAATCCCAGATTGGTGAAGTGCTGTAGAGACTGTCGTCCTTCTGACAGGTTTTTCATCTCAGTCAAGGAACTCTAGTTCTTTCAGAATGGTCATTGGATTCTTGGTCACCTCCCTGACCAAGGTCCTTTTTACCCGGTTGCTCAGTTTAGTCGGACGGCCAGCTCTAGGCAGTCTGGGTAGTTCCGCATTTTTTCACTTTTCCAATGGAGACCACTGTGCTCTTGGAAACTTTCAACACTCTAGAAATTGTTTTATACGATATCCTTTCCTGGATATATGCATCATCACAATTCTCTCTGAGATCTATGGACAGTTCCTTGGACTTCAGGGTATAGTTTCTGCTCTGACATGCACTGACAACTGTGGGACTTTTGAAAGAAACACACCTGTCTATATAAAGCCACAGGTGGACTCCAATTAAGTTGTAGTGACATCTCAAGGATGATCGAAGGGAATTGGATCCACATGAACTCAATTTGGAGTTTCATATGAAAGGGGTGTAAATTCTGTATTTCATTTTCTATACATTTGCTAACATTTCAAAAACATGTTTTCACACTGTCATTATGGGGTAATGTGTGTAGATGGGTGAGGAATTCAGGCTTAAACACAACAGACTGTGGCATAAGTCAAGGGGTATGAATACTTTCTGAAGGCGTTGCCATCCTAGAAGTCGTTTGTGCGACTTCAAAATGAGGAGCATTGTACAAAACAAATTAATCAGCGATTAGATAGTCTAACAAATCTTATCCATGCAAAGTATCAAAAGTGATAACATCATCATGGAGGCTGGATTTCTGGGACCAATCAGAACGGTCAGAATGGTGTTTGTATTCTAGAAATCTAAGGCAAATGCAGACTCATAGTGGAGAAGAAACGTCAGTTGGCTGGATCGATGTAAATGGGTAGCCAGGCAAGGTATTGGATTTTGTCTGTAGCGTTCAGTGGTGCATCTGATCTGTAGATGACCGCCCTGCCCTAACTCTGGGTCGCTGATACCTCACAGGTGGCAGCCAGCTGGAGAATTTGTTTGACCTTGGCAGCTTAAGAGCACATTTCAGACAAACGTATACACTCACTGAAGGTTGTAGTTGGGAACCTTTCATAGGCATTCTTTTAAAGTAGCGTGTGGCCCACCTGATAATCAAAATATCAACATTAAAGCTGCAGTATGTAACTTCTTAGGCGACCCGACCAAATTCACAAATGTGTGTTATAGATCTGTAATTCTCATCTTTAATACAATATAGCTGACTGCAACCACTTATGGGGAAGGCCCATCATTTAACAATGACTGCTATTGATAGTATACTATGCCTTTTTGAAACAAAATATTAAAACACATTTTAAATAATTGTAAAAAATATACTGCTATGAAAACAGTAATACTCAGACTTGTTGTGTATCAGCAACAGTCTGTCTGTGTCTTTTTTACAGTCTGTGGTGGCAATTCCAGGCCACCTGGAGGCAAAAGAACAACTGGTTAGAAATCACATTGGGTGGGTTCCTGCAATGCCAAACACCACTTCTGCATTATAGATCGAGGAAATCTGAGACACCAGAGTAGTGCCTCTTCTCGTGGCGTTTTCTGTCGCCATCTTGGGAGAAGCGTTGCCCACAGATAGAGCATTGGTATGGTTTCTCTCCAGTGTGAACAAGACTGTGTCTCTTCAGTGACTCTTTTCGAAAGAATCGTTTTCCACAGTCTCCGCACTGATGATTTCTCTCTCCAGTATGAACCCTCCTCACGTGTCTCACCATGCCATCTATGCGAGTAAATGTCTTTCCACATTCCAAACAAGGATAGGTTGCTCTTTCTCCAGAGGTATGTGTTAATATATGTGTTTTGTACGATTTTGTATATGCAAAACTCTTCCCACACTCAGTGCAGTGATATGGTTTCTCTCCAGTGTGTACTCGCATGTGTATTTTAAAGTTGTGAATCTCCTTCCCACATATTGTGCAGAGAAATTTCTCTCTTTTTCTCAAATGTGTTCTCCTGTGTCTATCAAAAAGTCCCTTGTACAAGAACTGCTTGTTACAGTCAGGACAGTGGAGGATCTCTCTGTGTACTAAAAAGTGTGCTTTCCAGTCAACCAGGTCTGAAAACCTTTCCTCACACTTTGAACAGCTATAACTTTTCTTGTGTGTTAGCTGATGTTTTTCAAGCTGTTCCAATCGGACAAAGCTTTTCACACAGTCAGAGCAGCGGAAATTACGTTCCTCCTTCATGTGTGTTTTTTGGTGTGACTTAACATGATCTAATCGCGCAAAACTTTTGTCACAGTCAGGGCAGTCGTAAGGCTTCTCTCCTGTATGTGTTCGCTGATGTCTTATAAGACGATTCTCTAGTCTGAAGCTCTTACCACAGTCGGAGCAGATGTATGGCTTCTCTACAGTACTGAAACTTTCGGTCCAGTTATCAGAAGTACCTTCAGGATCCTCTTCATTCTCCTGCATTGTTTGGGGTTGTTGCAATTTTTCTGAGTGTTGATTCTTTCGAACTGAACTTTTGTAAGGGGAGTCTTTGCCTGGCTGTGACTGGACCATTCTTTTCCCTGGTGCACTAGCTCGCATTTTACTCTTCTGCCTGCCTCTGCTGGCTGTTCTCTGCTGTGTGTGCACACAGTCTACATTCATTTCAGTTTGATGGTTCAGTGTGACATTATGTTCCTCTTTAATATGTATTTTTTGGTGTAATTTAAGATTATCTAATCGAGCAAAACTTTTCTCACAATCAGGGCAGTGGTGAGGCTTCACTCCTGTATGTATTTCTTGGTGTAATTTAAGTTTATCTAATCTAGCGAAAGTTGTCACAAACAGGGCAGTGGTGAGGTTTCTCTCCTGTATGTGTTCGCTGGTGTCTTATAAGATCCCTCACTTTTCTAAAGTTCTTACCGCAGTCAAAGCAGTAGTGTGGCTTCTCTCCTCCAGGACTGAAACCCTCGATCCAATCATCAGAATCATCAGTCTCTAGGGGCTCCTCTTCCTTCTCCTGTACTGTTTTGCTATGTGTTGGTGTTCTCTTTCCTGGAGCTCTAGCTCGTACTTTACTCTGCTGCCTTTTACTCTCTCTGACTTTGCTGAATGTTCTCTGCCGTGTGAGCACCCAGTCTACATTGGATGCACTGCTGGTAGCTTTGAAGGTATTCTCCAGCTGGTGTTTTTCAAGCTTCTCCAATAGGACAAAACTTTTCACACAGTCAAAAGAGTGACAAATATGTTTGTCTTTTGCATGTTTTTTTTGGTGTGACTTAAGCTTATCTAAACGAGCAAAACCTCTGTTGCAATCAGGGCAGTGATGAGACTTCACTCCTATGTGTATTTCTTTGTGGATCTTTAGCTTATCTAATCGAGCAAAACTTCTGCCGCAATCAGGGCAGTGGTGAGGCTTCTCTCCAGTATGCGTTTGCTGGTGTAATTTAAGCTTATCTAATCGAGCAAAACTTCTGCCGCAATCAGGGCAGTGGTGAGGCTTCTCTCCAGTATGTGTTCGTCGGTGTCTTATAAGATCCCTCACTTTTTGAAAGCTCCTACTGCAGTAGGCGCAGTAGTGTGGCTTTTCTCCTCCAGGACTGAAGCCATCCGTGTCATTAGTATCTAGGGGCTCCTCTTCCTTCTCCTGTGTTGTTTGGGGTTGTTGTAGCCTTTCTGAGTGTTGATTCTTCTTCTCTGATTGGCACTGGACATTGGATGGGCATTGATGCTTTCTATATGAAAGCACACAGCCTTCATTTTCTCTTCTGCTGGCAGCTTTGAAGTTATTCTCCGGCAGGTACTGTTGCTTTTCCACAATTTCAGTTTGATGAATGCGTGTGACAGCTTTATCCAGTGTGAGTTCTGGGTCCATTTGTAATTGCTTGGACAATCTTCTGTCATGTAAGCCTGCGACTAGTCGGTCTCTTATCATCTCACTGAGCAGAGCTCCATAACCGCAATGTTCTGACAAACAATGAAGTGCAGTGATAAAATCATCAGCTGTCTCTCCTGCTTCCTGTTGTCTTTGGTTGAATTTTGTTCGTTCTAATATAACATTCCTCCTAACTACCAAATGTCCATCTTGCTGCTCATTATTAGAACTGTGGAAGAGGTCCCCCTCGATCAGGTTGTCATCTTGCAGGTCTTCTGAGGTGTCCATCTCCTCTGCCTGGAAATACATTTAAAATAGCATAATTACTAATAGGCCTATCATCTCTGTTCTCTAAAACATTCATTTTGTAATAGATAATGGTCGATACAGGTAAAGTCCAAATTAGAATAGAGAGCATTCAATAATTAGCTAAACAAATAACTTGGGTCTATACATTTTTACAGTAGTAGCTCGTTCTAATCATTTGAAATACTCACTGCCATATATATGTATCACTGAGGGAGGCCTTCTCTTGCAAGAACAAAAGCAGTACCTGCTGCGTGCCAACCCGGTAGCGACAAACCTATTGTTTCTACTCGTAGAATCGCAATACTTGTCAGTGGCCAACAACTTGACTTTAACCCAATCAGACAGCATGAACCCCCACATGTAGGACCAACAGGAGTGACAACAAAAGGGGAAAAAAATAGGAAATTGTCTCCGTACATCCACGGATGAGCCAGTCACACTTCAAGTGCAATGTATGCTATGGGATGGTAGCTAGCTAAGTGCACAGACACCACTGAATACTTACTGCTTATTACATTACACATCAAATCTCCTTCGTGGTCAGTATCTGAAGCCCAGAGCAGACTTGTTTAGAAAGAACAGTGTGTTTGAAATAGTCATCATCGTCTGACTCTCTGATGCAGCAGTCCAGTAGGTGCTGAGTAGAATGAGCTGCTTATCAACTAGCTAGCCAACTTTACATACTATAGAAAACCAAAGCCTTTGTTGACACGAGAGTTCACAGAGCAGCCTGTTTATTACAAACAAAACAGCGAAAGCCCGGTCTTTGTGGGAAAGGCGCATCATTAAAAACAATGGTAAACAACTGGTTGCAATTCAGAGCCAACCTGGATACTAAAGGAGATCCTGAAGGAAATCTACAAGTATCAACAGCTTTATGCTATGGAGGAACAACATACTCCATCGTAGAAAGATCCAGCTACCTCACAAACACTGGACAGAGGAACTCTGCCCAGAAGGTCAGCATCCTGGAGTCGCGGGTACTACTTAATGAAGCTGCCAGTTGAGGACTTGTGAGGCGTCTGTCTCAAACTATACACTAATGTACTTGTCCTCTTGCTCAGTTGTGCACCATGGCCTCCCACTCCTTTTTCTATTCTGGTTAGAGCCAGTTTGCGCTGTTCTGCGAAGGGAGTAGTACACAGCGTTGTATGAGATCTTCAGTTCCTTGGGAATTTCTCACATGGAATAACCTTCATTTCTCAGAACAAGACTGACGAGTTTCAGAAGAAAGTTTTGTTTCTAGCCATTTTGAGCCTGTAATCGAACCCAGAAATGCTGATGCTCCAGATACTCAACTAGTCTAAAGAAGGCCAGTTGTATTGCTTCTTTAATCAGAACAACAGTTTTCAGCTGTGCTAACATTATTGCAAAAGGATTTTCGAATGATCAATTAGCCTTTTAAAATTCTAAACTTGGATTAGCTAACAAAACATGCCATTGGAACACAGGAGTGATGGTTGCTGATAATGGGCCTCTGTACGCCTATGTCGATATTCCATTTAAGAAATCTGCAGTTTCCAGCTACAATAGTCATTTACAACATTAACTATGTCTACACTGTATTTGACAAAGTAAGACTGCATTTTATTTATAAATTCCTGGATTTTTTCAATTTCTGTAATTTTCTTATAAAATGGGTAAAAGTAACATATAGCAACCCCAGGTGTAAAATAGTAAATAACGGCTACTTCTCAGAGAGTTTTGAATTGTCAAGAGGAGTTAAATAAGGGTGTCCGCTGTCATCATATCTATTCGCTATGGCCATCGAAATGCTAGCTATTAAAATGTAATTACTCCTTGTCTGTGTCACACAATCCCTTCTTATGAACTCATATTGTTAATCAGACATAATAAAACAGAGTATAAGTTTACTTAGTTACAGTTCCATTTAAAATGATTTGTTCAGTCATTTAATCATAATTTTCCCAACAGGCAGGCAAAACCCAGAGGACAAACCACCCCCCCCCCCAAAAAAAAATGTTTCTAATGGCTGTCATGTTAATTATGAGGCGAAATCCTCCCATATTGCAGTTCCCAGGGCTTCCACTAGATGTCAACAGTCTTTAGAAAGAGTTTCAGGCTTGTTTTTGGAAAAATTAGCTAGAATTTGTAGTTTTTCTAAGTGGCTCCCATTTTGGCTGTAGTGTTTATGTGCGTGGATGAGAGCGCGTTCTTTGATGTTTATCTCCGGTAAACACAATAACGATTCTCCGTCTTAACTGTTATTGTTTATTTACGTATTAGGGTACCCGAGGTTTGATTATAAACGTTGTTTGACTTGTTATGGAGAAGTTTATTGGTAACGTTTGGGATTCATTTTGTATGCATTTTGAAGGAGGGAAACCGGTGGATTATTGACTGAAGCGCACCAGCTAAACTGAGTTTTTGGGGATATAAAGACGGACATTATCGAACAAAAGGACCATTTGTGATTTAGCTTTGGAGAGCCAACAGAAGATCTTCAAATGTAAGGCATTTATTATATCGCTATTTCTGACTTTCGTGGCGCACTTGCCTGGTTGAAATATGTTTTTCATGCTTTTGTATGCGGGGCGCTGTCCTTAGACAATCGCATGGTGTGCGTTCGCCATAAAGCCTTTTTGAAATTTGACACAGCAGCTGGATTAACAAGAAGTTAAGCTTTATTTTGATGTATGACACTTGTATTTTCATGAATGTTAAATATTTCTATAATTTGAATATCGCGCTCTGTAATTTCACAGGATGTTGGCCAGGTGGGACGCTACCGTTCCACCTGCCGGTAAGAAGTTAAAACTATAGTTTTCGCAAGTCGGTTAGGACATCTACTTTGTGCATGACAAGTAATTTTTCCAACAATTGTTTATAGACAAATTATTTCACTGTATCACAATTCCAGTGGGTCAGAAATTTGCATACACTAAGTTGACTGTGCCTTTAAACAGCTTGGAAAATTCCAGAAAATGATGTCATGGCTTTAGAAGCTTCTGATAGGCTAATTGACATCATTTGATGTGGATGCATTTCAAGGCCTACCTTCAAACTCTGTGCCTCTTTGCTTGACATCATGGGAAAATCAAAAGAAACCACCCATGACCTCAGAAAAAAAAATTGTAGACCTCCACAAGTCTGGTTCATCCTTGGGAGCAATTTCCAAACGCCTGAAGGTACCACATGCATCTGCACAAACAATAGTACGCAAGTATAATCACCATGGGATCACACAGCAGTCATACCGCTCAGGAAGGAGATACGTTCTGTCTCCTAGAGGTGAACGTACTTTGCAAATCAATCCCAGAACAACAGCAAAGGACCTTGTGAAGATGCTGGAGGAAACCGGTACAAAAGTATCTATATCCACAGTAAAACAAGTCCTATATCGACATAACCTGAAAGGCTGCTCAGCAAGGAAGAAGCCACTGCTCCAAAACCACCATAAAAAAAAGCCAGACTACGGTTTGCAACTGCACATGGGGACAAAGATGGTACTTTTTGGAGAAATGTTCTCTGGTCGGATGAAACAGAAATATAACTGTTTGGCCTTAATGACCATCGGTATGGTTGGGGGGAAAAGGGGAGGCTTGCAAGCTGAAGAACACCATCCCAACTGTGAAGCAGGAGGGTGGCAGCATCATGTTGTCGGCGTGTTTTGCTGCAGGAGGTACTTTTGCACTTCACAAAATAGATGGTATCATAAGGGAGGACAATTATGTGGATATATTGAAGCGACATCAAGACATCAGTCAGGAAGTTAAAGCTTGGTCGCAAATGGGTCTTCCAAATGGACAAATGGACAAAATCAAGGTATTGGAGTGGCCATCTCAAAGCCCTGACCTCAATCCCATAGAAAATTTGTGGGCAGCACTGAAAAAGCATGTGCGAGCAAGGAGGCCTACACACCTGACTGAGTTACACCAGCTCTGCCAGGAGGAATGGGCCACAATTCACCCAACTTATTGTGGGAAGCTTGTGGAAGGCTACCCAAAATGCAATGCTACCAAATACTAATTGAGTGTATGTAAACTTCTGACCCACTGGGAATGTGATGAAATAAATAAAAGCTTAAATAAATAAATTCTCTACTATTATTCTGACATTTCACATTCTTAAAATAAAAGTGGTGACCCTAACTGACCTAAGACAGCGAATTCTTACTAGGATTAAATGTTTTAATGCATTTGGCTAAGGTGTATGTAAACTTCCGACGTAAACTGTAAAAGCACTAAACCGATCTCTAAAAGCTTCACTGAATCAAAAGTTTTACTTGAACCATAAATAGTTCTCAAGAAGATTACTAAGAAAAGCTTATCCATTGTTTAAAAATTGCCTTTTTGCAGATTGCCATTAATTAATTAATTCCATTAATTGCCATTAATTCTATTAATTAATTAATAGAAAAATGCTACATTTTTCAAAGCATCTCTTTTTTAAACAAGCATTGCAGAGCTGGCTACAATTTTAATTTCATCCCACTCTAAAGATAACAAATATTATGGCTGAACTCAAATGTGCTGGTTATTAAAATACCTATATTTATGGGATAGATGTTTGAAAAATGAATTTTGTTCTTAAATGATATTGTAAATTGGAATGGTAGAGTTAGGTCATTCATGGAGTTATCAGAATTTTACAGGAAGGTCTGCTCAATCCAAGAGTACAACCAATTGATTACAGCATTACCCCAAAAATGGAGTAGGCAGTGGCTGCGGAAGGAGGTAGGGACTTGTCTGTCTGCCCAATATAAAGGATCAAAACTGGCAGAGGAATAAAAATCAATAGGAAAGTATACCAGTTTCATTTGAGGACCAGGATGTTGACAACTGTGCCATACAGATTACAAAATAGTTGGGAAGAGATTTTTGATGTACCAATTCCATGGTACAGGGTGTATGAGTTGGTATGTAAAATGATGCAAGATTCAAGACTTTGTGCTTTTCAGCTAAAATTATTATTTACAGTAGAACTCGTCACCAACAAAATTTTGAATACTTAGGCATACAATCATCGATGCTCTGCAGATTTTGTTGTGAGGATACAGAATCAATAGACCATTTATTTTGGTATTGCCCTCAGGTAGCCTGTTTCTGTTCTCAGGAATGGCTGCAAATGCATAACATTGATCTAAAATGTACCCTAGACATTGTACTGTTGGGGGATTTGGAGAGACCGGGTCAGTCAATTACTAACACTCTTAATAAAAGTATTTATCTTCAACTCGCAATCTGTGGATTATATTCGATAGATTGAAATTGTATGTTAAACATCACAGCATAGTTGAAAGATATACAGTGGGGCACAAAAGTATTTAGTCAGCCACCAATTGTGCAAGTTCTCCCACTTAAAAAGATGAGAGTGGCCTGGAATTTATCACAGGTACACTTCAACTATGACAGACAAAATGAGAAAAAAAATCCAGAAAATCACATTGTAGGATTTTTAATGAATTAATTTGCAAATTAATGGTGGAAAATAAGTATTTGGTCAATAACAAAAGTTTATCTCAATACTTTGTAATATACCCTTTGTATGCAATGACAGAGGTCAAATGTTTCCTGTAAGTCTTCACAAGGTTTTCACACACTGTTGCTGGTATTTTTGCCCATTTCTCCATGCAGATCTCCAGTGATGTTTTGGGGCTGTTGCTGGGCAACACGGACTTTCAACTCCCTCCAAAGATTTTCTATGGGGTTGAGATCTGGAGACTGGCTAGGCCACTCCAGGACCTTGAAATGCTTCTTACGAAGCCACTCCTTCGTTGCCCGGGCGGTGTGTTTGGGATCGTTGTCATGCTGAAAGAACCAGCCACGTTTCATCTTCAATGCCCTTGCTGATGGTAGGCTTTGTTACTTTGGTCCCAGCTCTCTGCAGGTCATTCACTAGGTCCCACCGTGTGGTTCTGGGATTTTTGCTCACTGTTCTTGTGATCATTTTGACCCCACAGGGTGAGATCTTGCGTGGAGCCCCAGATCCAGGGAGGGAGAGGGAGATTATCAGTGGTCTTGTATGTCTTCCATTTTCTAATAATTGCTCCCACAGTTGATTTCTTCAAACCAAGCTGCTTACCTATTGCAGATTCAGTCTTCCCAGCCTGGTGCAGGTCTACAATTTTGTTTCTGGTGTCCTTTGACAGCTCTTTGGTCTTGGCCATAGTGGAGTTTGGAGTGTGACTGTTTGAGGTTGTGGACAGGTGTATTTTATACTGATAACAAGTTCAAACAGGGGACATTAATACAGGTAACGAGTGGAGGACAGAGGAGCCTCTTAAAGAAGAAGTTACAGGTCTGTGAGAGCCAGAAATCTTGCTTGTTTTTAGGTGACCAAATACTTATTTTCCACCATAATTTGCAAATAAATTCATAAAAAATCCTACAATGTGATTTTCTGGATTTTTTTTTCTCCATTTTGTGTCATAGTTGAAGTGTACCTATGATGAAAATTACAGCCCTCATCTTTTTAAGTGGGAGAACTTGCACAATTGGTGGCTGACTAAATACTTTTTTGCCCCACTGTATGGTGAGTAGAGATAGGTGGGATGGGCTGAGGGAAGCTGAAGGTTGGGTTGTGGAATTGGAGACGAGTGGGATTGGAGTTGCTGGGCAAATGGTGGTCACCCCAGAAACTGACTGGTCTTCTGATCCACGCCCCTACATTTTTTTCCCTGGTATCTGTGACTAACAGATGCATATCTATATTACCAGTCATGCCAAATCCATAGATTAGGGCCCAATTTATTTATTTCAATTGACTGACTAACTCAGTAAAATATTTGAAATTGGTGCATGTTGCGTTTATATTTTTGTTCAGTATATATAAACAAGTGCATAGTGTTTCTGGGCCATGCACCCATTGGATATAAGACACTAGAACCATTACAATTATAAAAATTGGAGTAATGTTCTTTTTCAGCAGGGTTTACATGATTCAGCTTAGCCCAGTTGGCAAACCACAGCTGGCAGAGCGCACCAAAGCGGATTAGGGTCTCATGGCATTCTGTACCCAGTCAACACTCTGGGCTCAGGCATATTTCGTTTGAGACTCAGGGGACTCTGCATGGACTCACTCTTCCCGAGTCCGGCAGAATCATATTACTCAGTGCTCCGTCTAATGGTACTCGGGGAGAGTCCACTTCAACAAATCCGGCCCGATTAATAGGCCTAGGTCTTTTATTTCAATATCCTACTTCAATCCACCAGGATTTACAAAACCCTATTTTTAGCGCATTTATTTCCATTAATAAATAAATTGCACCTGAATTTTACCCTGAAAATATGACTTTTATACTTTCCCGTAAAGCTTTTAAGCAAATAACACATGCAGTAATTGTATTTTAGTAGACAAGTAAGGAGATAGGCATATCAGTACCAGCTAAAACTTGGATTGGAATCACTGCACGCAGGTAGCCTGCATTGTTCAAGTGTCAACATTCCATATGGCTGTTGGGACAGAGCGCCTGGTAGGCTACACAACAGAGCTAGAAAACAACAGTTTTAGAAATTTACACACAAACATCTTCAAAAAGACTTGACTGCTAATAAGTGGTAGCCCGTGCTCTCCTGCATTCTTGTTTTACTTTTGTAAGTAAAGTGGCGGTTTGTTGGGGAGAAGAACATCAATAAAATATTGGCTAGCTAGAGTTAGCTAACTTAACTGGCTAATGACATTTTTACCTGTTGTTGCCATTGGTTGTAGCTTGTTAACATTGACACCTGTTTAGTTAATGACAGTAAATGTGTATGTTCTCTGTGTGTGTGTGAGAGGATCACAATAACTTTAGAAAACATTGTCAAAGTTGTCATGCTAGCTGTGTGTATGCATGTGTGTTTTCTGTGTGAGAGAGATAAAAATTATTTCACCTTTATTTAACCAGGTAGGCAAGTTGAGAACAAGTGCTCATTTACAATTGCGACATCGGCCAAGATGAAGCAAAGCAGTTCGACACATACAACAGAGTTTCACATGGAGTAAAACAAACATACAGTCAATAATACAGTCGAAAAATAAGTATATATACACAATATGAGCAAATGAGGGGAGATAAGGCAAAAAAAAGGCCATGGTGGCGAAGTAAATACAATATAGCAAGTAAAACACTGGAATGGTAGATTTGCAGTGGAAGAATGTGCAAAGTAGAGATATAAATAATGGGGTGCAAAGGAGCAAAATAAATAAATACACCAGGGGAAGGGGTAGTTGTTTGGGCTAAATTATAGGTGGGCTATGTACAGGTGCAGTAATCTGTGAGCTGCTCTGACAGCTGGTGCTTATAGCTAGTGAGGGAGATAAGTGTTTCCAGTTTCAGAGATTGTGTAGTTTGTTCCAGTCATTGGCAGCAGAGAACTGGAAGGAGAGGCGGCCAAAGGCAGAATTGGCTTTGGGGGTAACCAGAGAGATATACCTGCTGGAACGCGTACTACAGGTGGGTGCTGCTATGGTGACCAGCGAGCTGAGATAAGGGGGGACTTTACCTAGCAGGATCGTGTAGATGACCTGGAGCCAGTGGGTTTGGCGACGAGTATGAAGCAAGGGCCAGCCAACGAGAGCGCACAAGGTCGCAATGGTGGGTAATATATGGGGCTTTGGTGACAAAACGGATGGCACTGTGATAGACTGCATCCAATTTATTGAGTAGGGTATAGGAGGCTATTTTGTAAATGACATCGCCGAAGTCGAGGATCGGTATGATGGTCAGTTTTACGAGGGTATGTTTGGTAGCGTGAGTGAAGGATGCTTTGTTGCGAAATAGGAAGCCAATTCTAGATTTAACTTTGGATTGGAGATGTTTGATGCGAGTCTGGAAGGAGAGTTTACAGTCTAACTAGACACCTTGGTATTTGTAGTTGTCCACATATTCTAAGTCAGAACCGTCCAGAGTAGTGATGCTGGACGGGCGGGCAGGTGCAGGCAGCGATCGGTTGAAGAGCATGCATTTAGTTTTACTTGTATTTAAGAGAAGTTGGAGGCCACGGAAGGAGAGTTGTATGACATTGAAGCTCGTCTGGAGGGTTGTTAACACAGTGCCCAAAGGAGGGCCAGAAGTATACAGAATAGTGTCATCTGCATAGAGGCGGATCAGAGACTCACCAGCAGCAAGAGCGACATCATTGATATATACAGAGAAGAGAGTCGGCCCAAGAATTTAACCCTGTGGACTGCACAGTATTGTTTCTTATCGATGGCGGTTAAGATATCGTTTAGGACCTTGAGCGTGGCTGAGGTGCATCCATGACCAGCTCTGAAACCAGATTGCATAGCGGAGAATAGAAATGGTCGGTAATCTGTTTGTTGACTTGGCTTTCGAAGACCTTAGAAAGGCAGGGTAGGATAGATATAGGTCTGTAGCAGTTTGAGTCTAGAGTGTCCCCCCCTTTGAAGAGGGGGATGACCGCAGCTGCTTTCCAATCTTTGGGAATCTCAGATGACACAAAAGAGAGGTTGAACAGGCTAGTAATAGGGGTTGCAACAATTTCGGCAGATAATTTTAGAAAGAGGGGGTTCAGATTGTCTAGCCCGGCTGATTTGTAGCGGTCCAGATTTTGCAGCTCTTTCAGAACATCAGCTGACTGGATTTGGGAGAAGGAGAAATGGGGAAGGCTTGGGCGAGTTGCTGTGGGGGGTGCAGTGCTGTTGACCGGGGTAGGGGTAGCCAGGTGGAAAGCATGGCCAGCCGTAGAAAAACGCTTATTGAAATTCTCAATTATAGTGAATTTATCAGCGGTGACAGAGTTTCCTATCCTCAGTGCAGTGGGCAGCTGGGAGGAGGTGTTCTTATTCTCCATGGACTTTACAGTGTCCCAGAACTTTGAGGTTTTGTTGCAGGAAGCAAATTTCTGCTTGAAGAAGCTAGCCTTGGCTTTTCTAACTGCATGTGTATATTGGTTTCTAACTTCCCTGAAAAGTTGCATATCACGGAGGCTGTTCGATGCGAATGCAGAATGCCGCAGGATGTTTTTGTGCTGGTTAAGAGCAGTCAGGTCTGGTCTAGAGATGATCACAATAACTTATAGAAAATATTGTCATGTCAACATTGTGTCATGCTAGCTGTGTGTGTGTGTGTGTGTGTGTGTGAGAGAGAGAGAGATGGTTGATTAATATACATAAGAAACATTGATTGTGTGACAGTGAGCTCGCCTAGTTCTTGAACTGTGTACCCCCCAATATGGATGTTAAGTGTTTCTTCATTCATCAGGGATCCTTGTGTATTTTGTATTTGACAATACAATAAGCCTATCCCTGCTCCCCCTCAACACTCATTCTTATGTTACCTCAAATGCCCTTAGCAATTCTTGATTCTCTGTTTTTGCAGGAGTCTGCTAACTTGGATAAAAGAATGGAGGAAAGAACCATGGGAAGGAGAAGAGACTTTATCAAGCCTGCTGACTAAGAAATGTAGATATGTTTTGCTCTCACTCTCGGTCTGCCTGACTGCCAGATTGCTGAGGGGCAACATAATCCATGTACATGCTAGGCTAAGTCTAACTTAGTGAATACCTTAGGTAATAGTTAATCATGATTCATCTCAGTCTTTACAATTCCTGAAACATGTCAATGACCTGATGCATGGCCTCTCCAACAGTGCTTGGCCACCCACTCGGTTACCAGTGACTTTTCAGCCACATCCCAGCAAGAGGAGAGAACAGAACCACCCCTCTATTTGATACTCTGACCTTCAATGTCTAATGATTCCTACTAACCAGCTTGGTAAGAGCTAGGTTTGTACTAGCCAGAGTTGTGGACGCTAGTGACATGACTTGAGACTCGACTTGATACAAAATCACTCCAGACTTGACTTGGAGCCTCAAGACCTGGGACTTTGACTTGAAATTATCTGGCCAGGTTTTGTAACAAATTTTGTGGCAGAGTCTCGGTGGATTACCCTAGCAACAAAATGTGCAACAGATTGGCTATTGAAACACACTCGGTCCTCTGATTGGACCAGCAAACCCAGCACAGGTCCGGTGAGCTAGCGAACAGATTGCTGACTTGCTGTACAGCTATTGGATTGGGTGCAGTGCAAACGTCAATTTGTAGGAAGAGAGAATTGCCATAACAAATAAATATGCAGCTCCAAAAATGGTTCGGTGATCAAGAATATTAACCGTTTACTTTGCAAGCAATGGGGCATCAAGCAACAGTTAGGCCTACTAGCATGTTATGTCAAAATTCCTTGAAATGTATTATTTACTTATGAAGCTTGCCTTTATATTTTTTGTTAAAGCTGCAATATGTAACTTTTTGGTCGACCCAACCAGTTAGACCCGTCACTCTCATTCAAAGCAAGTCTCAGAAGAGGTAGATATGTTCTATGTGCACCATTTCCATGCTTCCGTTGTGAACCCCACCTGTTTTGTTATAATATATATATATATAGTAGAAAGTTTGGACACACCTACTCATTCAGGGGTTTTTCTTTATAGGAATGTATATTACAATTGAATTAAATGCATAAAAGCCTTATAGGTATTTAGGGAACATGATACATTGCATCAGAAAGACAACCATGTTGTTACTATCCTACATATATTTTTAAAGTGAGAAACTGTTAGGTTTCAGATGTGTCACATGCACTTATTTAAGTCTTTTTTAAAACTTCATAATTTGCAGTGTACAAGATCCAAAAATTGGGTATCACACAACATAATATTTAAACTGGAACGACCCTCAGTAACAGTTGTGCAAACCATGCCCCCAAATATTATAATGAGCCCCCGCCTCTAGCTGGGCTTGGTGTGGGCCAAGGCGTCAGCATGCTTCAGTTCGACTGGCACCTAGCCGGACTCGGTTAGTCGAACTGAACCAGTGTGCTTGCATACTCCCATAAAAGACCTTTGCTTGAAAAACAAGAAAAAAGCAGCAATAGTACTGTTTGTCCATTTTGAGAGACCTCAAAATAGTCCAAATTAATCTAAGATAACTCAAAAAAATCTGTCACTAATTTTTACATTTTTGCCAAAGAGACCTTAGTTGCGCAATTTTACACTTAAGATGTTTGGCGCAGTATTTTTCAATGAAAAAATGCTAATGAAAACAAGTCTCTCGTTGAATGACAAAGACTTTATTTATGAATCACTACAGTTGATCAATCCCAGACAAAAGGGCGTCGACGTCAGCTCCGAACTTCAGCTTGCCTCTAGAAAAACATGTGTGGCCCAGACAAAAAAAACCTCACTGAAGTCCAAAACTAACAAAAACATCACAAAATAATACAGACTCCACCGATCTGTATCGTCCAGGAAGCATGCGGACGCCTTTAGCCCATGCTGGGTTTGGTGTGGGCCAGCCCCTTTTGGCAGTGGAGCGGGACGGCCCGCACCAAGCCCAACTCGGCCCACGTCGGGCTGTTGTGGGATTAGTGTGGGCTAGTCAGAGTTGGGCTTGTTGTGGGCTAGCCTGTGTCGTGTGGGCTTTGTGTGGGCTAGCCCGTGCCCACCGAATGGGGTCATGTTTGCTGGGAAGTGCATATACAGTGCATTCAGAAAGTATTCAGACCCTTAGACTTTTTCCACATTACAGCCTTATTCAATCTACACACAATAGCCCATAATGACAAAGCGAAAAACAGATTTTTAGAAATGTTTGCAAATGTATAAAATAAAACAGTATTCAGACCCTTTGCTATGAGACTCAAAATTGAGCTCAGGTGCATCTTGTTTCCAATGATCCCCCTTGAGGTGTTTCTACAACTTGGAGACCACCTGGGGTAAATTCAATTGATTGGACATGATTTGGAAAGACACACACCTGTCTATATAAGGTCCCACAGTTGACAGTGCTTGTCAGGGCAAAAACCAAACCATGAGGTTGAAGGAATTGTACGTTGAGCTCCGAGACAGGATTTTGCTGAGGCACAGATCGGGAGAAGGGTACCAAAAAAATGTATGCAGGATTGAAGGTCCCCAAGAACACAGTGGCCTCCATCACTCTTAAATGGAAGATGTTCGGAACCACCAAGACTCTTCCTAGAGCTGGCTGGGCAATCGTGGGGTAGAAGGGCCTTGGTCAGGGAGGTGGCCAAGAACCCGATTGTCACTCTGACGGAGCTTCAGAGTTCCTCTGTGGAGATGAGAGAACCTTCCAGATGGACAAGCCAAGTATGCCAAGCTTGTAGCGTCATACCCAAGAAGACTCGAGGCTGTAAATCGCTCCCAAAGGCGCAACAAAGTACTGAGTAAAGGGTCTGAATATTTATGTAAATGTGATATCAGTTAATAAAAATGAACTGTTTTTGCTTTGTCATTATGGGGTATTGTGTGTAGATTGATGAGGGGAAAAAACGATTTAATCCATTTTAGAATAAGGCTGTGACGTAAGAAAATGTGGAGAAAGGTAAGGGGTCTGAATACTTTCCGAATGCACTGTATGTACCTCTGAGCTTGTTAGAAAGATTCTATTTGGTTTCTCAAGGGGAAGCTGTGCAGTCTTGCTCTCTACCTGTGTCCGTTCAGATTGTATCAATCTTAACCTGCCTGAGGCTATTTCTTTTGGGAAATTGCCCGTGTATATTTGATAAATCTACTTGTATATTTTGTATGATATGGCGCTTTCACCTGTAAATAAATGTTCCCAGCCTGGTGCAGGTCTACAATTTTGTTTCTGGTGTCCTTTGACAGCTCTTTGGTCTTGGCCATAGTGGAGTTTGGAATGTGACGGAGGTTGTGGACAGGTGTCTTTTATACTGATAACAAGTTTAAACAGGTGACATTAATACAGGTAACGAGTGAAGGACAGAGGAGCCTCTTAAAGAAGAAGTTACAGGTCTGTGAGAGCCAGAAATCTTGCTTGTTTGTAGGTGACCAAATACTTATTTTCCACCATAATTAGCAAACAAATTCATTAAAAATCCTACAATGTGATTTTCTGGATTTTTTTTTCTCATTTTGTCTGTCATAGTAGAAGTGTACCTATGGTGAAAATTACAGGCCTCTCATCTTTTTAAGTGGGAGAACTTGCACAATTGGTGGCTGACTAAATACTTTTTTGCCCCACTGTATACCTGCTGGAGCACGTGCTACGGGTGGGTGCTGTTATGGTGACCAGTGAGCTGAAATAAGGCGGGGCTTAACCTAGCAAATACTTGTTTCTTGTTACATTGTACAATCTTCAATGTTATGTCATAATTACATAAGATTCTTGCAAATTAGTTCGCAATGAGCCATGCTGCCCAAACTGTTGCATATACCCTGACTCTGCATGCAATGAACGCAAGAGAAGTGACACAATTTCACCTGGTTAATATTGCTTGCTAACCTGGATTTCTTTTAGCTAAATATGCAGGTTTAAAAATATATACTTCTGTGTATTGATTTTAAGAAAGGCATTGATGTTTATGGTTAGGTACAGTAGTGCAACGATTGTGCTTTTTTCGCAAATGCGCTTTTGCTAAATCATCCCCCAGCATTGTATCGATTATATGCAGGACACGCTAGATAAACTAGCAATATCATCAACCATGTGCAGTTAACTAGTGATTATGATTGATTGATTGTTTTTATAAGATAAGTTTAATGCTAGCTAGCAACTTACCTTGGCTTCTACTGCATTCACGTAACAGGCAGGCTCCTCGTGGAGTGCAATGAGTGGCAGGTGGTTAGAGTGTTGGACTAGTTAACCGTAAGGTTGCAAGATTGAATCCCTGAGCTGACAAGGTAAAAATCTGTAGTTCTGCCCCTGAACAAGGCAGTTAATCCACCGTCCCTAGGCCGTCATTGAAAATAAGAATGTGTCTGACTTGCCTAGTTAAATAAAGGTGTAAAAAATTTTTAAAAAACGGCTCTTTTTTTATCATAAAAATCAGCGTCCAAAAATACCGATTTCCGATTGTTATGAAAACTTGAAATCGGCCCTAATTAATCGGCCATTCCGATTAATCGGTCGACCTCTAGTCTGCGTAGAGGTGAATCAGAGACTCACCAGCAGCGAGAGGGACATCATTGATGAATACAGAAAAGAGAGTCGGCCCGAGAATTGAAACCTGTGGCACCCCCATAGAGACTGCCAGAGATCCGAACAACAGGCTTGATTTGACACACTGAACTCTATCAGAGAAGTAGTTGGTGAACCAGGTGAGGCAATCATTTGAGAAACCAAGGCTGTTGAATCTGCCAATAAGAATGTGGTGATTGACAGAGTCGAAAGCCTTGGCCAGGTCAATGAATACAGCTGCACAGTAATGTCTCTTATCAATGGCGGTTATGATATCGTTTAGGACCTTGAGCGTGGCTGAGGTGCACCCATGACCAGCTCTGGAACCAGATTGCATAGCGGAGAAGGTACGGTGGGATTCGAAATGGTTGGTAATCTGTTTGTTAACTTGGCTTTCTAAGACCTTGGAAGGCAGGGTAGGATAGATATTAGTCTGTAGCAGAATTATGAAACAATTACTGTATGCAGATATGCAAAAAAAAAAACAAAAAAATCCATTTATTGATCTATTTTAAATGTAAGAATATGTTGCAGAATTAAACTTTCATTGGTGCCTATGGAAACAAATATAAATATAATGAACAATCCAACTTTCACTATCCAACTTACTCCACTGAAATACTTTTTACAGTATGTAATAAACTGTAGTCAAGTGGTCATTACCAGGTTGATGGTCTATGACCAGTACATAATATAGTGGCCAGAATTATGACCAACTGGTCATATGGTGGTCAGTAAAATACGTCATACCCTGGTCAGTAAAAAGGCGTAACAAAAACAAAACACATCTGTTTGTCAAAACCAGGTTTTGCCCACTGGGTAGTGATCTGGGTTAGAGAAGGTTAATTGACAGTAGAAGTAGTATCTTTACCTGTGGATAGTCTGACTTCGTCTCCTTGTGTTTAATGAAGCCAGACAGCCAGGACAGCGTGGTGAGTATTTGTGTTTGTATTCCTGATGCTGCATCCCCACTCTTCCCCTTAATTTTCCTCCTCAGTCTGACATATCGGTCTCTCAATTTCTTCCATTTCGTCCTGCAAATCTGTTCTTCTACTCTCAGAGTTTGGGCTATCTCCTTCCAGCTGTTGCTGGTTATTGTGAAGTCTTTATAGTCTTTCAATGAGGTGTTGTACAAATTGTTGTACCTTCTGACCTCTTCAATGAGCTTTTCCTCGAAACTTGCGTCGTCTTGCATCTTGCTTGTCTTAGCGTCATCAGTATAATGGGGCTCATCTTCATCTTGGTTCTCCTGCATTGTTTGGTTCAGTCCTTCCTTCTCAAGTTCCGCCATTTTCTCTGATGTGTTATATATCCGAACAGAAAGGGTGTGGGTAAAACCAGAGGCTGCAAACCAACGAAGTCTGGTGTGCTATTCTATAAACAACATTTTTGTCTGCTTCTGCAGGTAGCAATTGAAGCTTTTGGTTAGATTT
This sequence comes from Oncorhynchus mykiss, assembly GCF_013265735.2. Taxonomy (NCBI): domain Eukaryota; kingdom Metazoa; phylum Chordata; class Actinopteri; order Salmoniformes; family Salmonidae; genus Oncorhynchus; species Oncorhynchus mykiss. The sequence goes on from NC_048571.1 coordinate 16,581,406, forward strand.
GATTCAAAGAAATTAAAATCCAATCATCTCACACGAGCCAAGGCTTGTTGTTGCTACTGCATATCTATTCTACTTTCTACGGTATGCTATTCCTCTCTCCACACCAGGCGCAGTGTGGTCAGGTTTAGAAAGAACAAGGCAAACACAGCAACATAAACTACCGATTGATAACGACTCTAGCTGACTATTTTCTGCAATCATTGGCACTTTAGAGTTGGCATTTTACTTTATCCGATATGCAAATCACATGCACGGCGAAATGTCGTAAAATGCAGGCAGACGTTTCACTTTACTTCTCAATGCCGAGTATGGAAAGTCCATAGGGCCAATAAGTGGGTCATCACTAGTTACCACAGCCACAAAGTAGAAATGTCTAAACCCTGCCTATTTAAAACATTTATATTTTTTAAATCTGATTTTAAACCTAACCTTAAAAAATGTTTTAAAAAATTTGATCTGATTTTTTTACTCGACACTTTTGACTTTGTGGCAGTGGTAACTAGTGTCAACCCCAAAAGGTGTGGAGAAAAGACAACTGGGGAGAACGACCCCAGTGGGTAAACCTGGTTGAAAATACGTATTTTTATGAAGTTTTATTCTGGTCGCAAACTGGTTGAAAAGTACGTTTTTTTTACGACCACCAGTTGGTGATAGTAGTGACCTATCTTACCAGCTGGTCATAATTCTGACCACTATATTATGTGCTATATTGTGCAGCCTACTGGTCATAGTTAAGACCTCATCATAACCTGGTAATGACCACCTGACTACAGCTGATTATCAGCATTCTTAGAAAAAAGGGTTCCAAAAGGGTTCTTTGGCTGTCCCCATTTAGAGACCCCTTTTTGGTTCCAGGGTGAAGCCTTTTTGGTTCCCCATACAACCCTTTTGTGTTACATATAGAACCTTCTGTGGAACGGGTTCTACCTGGAACCAAAAAGTGTTCTTCAAAGGTTTATCCTATGGGGACAGTCGAATAACCCCTTTAGGTTCTAGAGGACACCTTTTTTTTCCCTAAGAGTGTACTGTAAAAAGTACTGTAGAGGATAAAGTTGGATATTGAAAACATTGTTAATTAAATTTATATTTGTTTCCATAGACACCATAATCTGAAACATATTCTTACATTTAAAATAGATAAAGCAATGGCAAAAACACATCTACTTCAGTTTTTTGCACATCTGCATACATTAATTGTTTCATAATTCACCCACAGACATTACATGCATAGAAATACTGGAACACAATATATTTTTATTTGTTTTATTTGATTAATGATTAATATGAGTGGTGTGATGGGGTAGATCGTCATCAAGGACCTCTGAGCACAGAATGCGATCTGGAGTGTAGTGGCCCTCTTGAAGAATCATGTGATGGGTCAGATCTGCAGTGAAGATAATCATTTTGTGGAATAGACACTGGCTGGAATGCGGTTTTAACCAATCAGCATGTTGGATTAGAACCACCCGTTGTATTAAAAAAAGGGCATCTAACACCGGATCCGGAAGTTCAAATTTCGTCGCTAGCTAGAGTAAAGAAAATAGTGCTTCGTCCCATTTTGCTTGGTAAACTAATCTGGCTCCTCAAACCACCTAATGGATATACACTACACAAGGCGGACTTCCTCTGTGGGCGTAACGCAAGAGTCCGCTGCCCCCAAAAATGACTCCACCCACGAACATGCACGCACACGAACATGCACGCACGTAAACCGTGTAACCACCTATAGAGATGTCTTCAAAAAAGAGCAACTTGCTCATACTTTGCATCCTTTTCCACCACTACGGCAGGGGCATATTTTAGGACTTTCCAGAGGGCCCGCAACACACCAACCTCCTGAGTTTTCATGACAATTACTGTCAGCATATAAAATAAATTAACGATTGGCATAATGTGGGCATGCCGGACACAACAGAACAATAACTCACGGTAAAATATTTAAGTCAGAATCTACTAGTGCTGAGCGATTAACCACATTTCGTTTTGTTATTAAACAACTAATTAACCGACGACGCTTCAATTACTTGAATTGCATTTCGTTTGTTTTGTGTATGTGAGCCTAACGCACTGTTTCTCTAATCATTCAAGTCGGAAATCAAGTCAGGATCCATTAAAAAAAAAAAAAAATGTTTTACCTTTATTTAACTAGGCAAGTCAGTTAAGAACAAATTCCTATTTTCAATGACGCCTAGGAACAGTGGGTTAACTGCCTTGTTCAGCTCGGGGATTTGAACTTTCAACCTTTCAGGTACTAGTCCAATACTCTAACCACTAGGCTACCCTGCCACAGAGTTGGGACGCAGAGTTTTTATTACAAAAATATTCAACCTAGTTTAACTCAAACGTGGTAAATAACTACAATGACCATAATCCATTTTTGATATCTGTTTAGAACATCTTTCCTTGATGTTCTTCTCCCCAACATGCCACTGCTTTACTTACAAATGTAAAACAAGATTGCAGGAGAACAGGGACTACCACAGCAGTCAAATCTTTTCGTAGTTTTTTGTGTACATTTTGAGAAACTGTCTTTGTTTTCCAGCTGTATTGTTGTGCAGACTACCTGTGATCTGTCCCAACTGCTGTATGGAATGTTGACTGATGCACTCCAGCAAGCAGGCTGCCTGCATGCACATATCTATTACTGCTAGCGAGGCACAGACTCCAATCTAAATTACTGCACACATTGTTAATTGCTGAAAAGCTTAATGGGAAAATATATAGTAATATTTTCAGGGTCAATTTCAGGTGGAACTAATTATTTGTGGAAATTCTTACACAAGAACACTCAAAGTCAATCTTAAATGAATCATTGTTCATTTGTCAGCGCACTGGAGAGGTTCCAACTAACTCAATGCACCATAGTACACATGTTAATCAGAAGCTATTTTTGGGCAGTCCCAGCAGTTGTCTTATATATGGCTCTACACAGACAAGTTATATTTGCATGATTTAGCATAATTAATTCATCATTACTGTTTTGTTTCATTCATGTGACCGACCAATACTGGTTCATAACATGTGACAGACTAACACCTCACAAGGCTTCTCTCTAAACTGAGACCTTAAAACTGAGATATCTTTTGTTTGTTCTCAAAACAAGGTTAAAACCTTAAAACTGAGATATCTTTTGTTTGTTCTCAAAACAAGGTCTGGGTATACTGCCAAATTGCAGTTACTGATAAGAGTCAACCACTTGAAATCTGTTGAACACAGAAATTGGTTTATAGAACAGCACATGAATAGAACACAGAAATGTGTTATAAGAAAAGCACAAACATTAAAATTCCCATTCCAATAGGGTTTTGTAAATCTTACACAAGATGACGCAAGTTTGGAGGAAAAGGTCATTGAAGAGGTCAGAAGGAAAAACAATAGGGTTTTGTAAATCCTAATAATCTGTTAACATTTTAGCTAACAGATTATTAGATTGTCAGTGATTAGGTAGGTTCCCACTTCCTGCAACCCCACTTCTGCATTATAGATCGAGGAAATCTGAGACACCAGAGTAGTGCCTCTTCTCATGGTGTTTTCTGTCACCATCTTGGGAGAAGCGTTGCCCACAGACAGCGCATTGGTATGGTTTCTCTCCAGTGTGAACTAGCATGTGTACCTTAAGTTTCTCTTTTCGAAAGAATCGTTTTCCACAGTATCTGCACTGATGATTTCTCTCTCCAGTATGAACCCTCCTCACATGCATCACCATGCCATCTTTGCGAGTAAATGTCTTTCCGCATTCCAAACAAGGATAGGTTGCTCTTTCTCCAGAGGTATGTGTTAGTATGTGTCTTTGGTACGATTTTATGTATGGAAAACTCTTCCCGCACTCAGTGCAGTGATACGGTGTCTCTCCAGTGTGTACTCGCATGTGTATTTTGATGTTGCGATACTCCTTCCCACATATTGTGCAGAGAAATGTTTCTATTTTTCTCAAATGTGTTCTCCTGTGTCTTTCAAAAAGTCCCTTGTACAAGAACTGCTTGTCACAGTCAGGACAGTGGAGGATCTCTCTGTGTACTAAAAAGTGTGCTTTCCAGTCAACCAGGTCTGAAAACCTTTCCTCACACTTTGAACAGCTGTAACTTTTCTTGTGTGTTAGCTGATGTTTTTCAAGCTGTTCCAATAGGACAAAGCTTTTCACACAGTCAGAGCAGTGGAAATTACGTTCCTCCTTCATGTGTGTTTTTTGGTGTAATTTAAGATTATCTAATCGAGCAAAACTTTTGTCACAGTCAGGGCAGTCGTAAGGCTTCTCTCCTGTATGTGTTCTCTGATGTCTTATAAGACGATTCTCTTGTTTGAAGCTCTTACCGCAGTCGGAACAGACGTAGGGCTTCTCTACAGTTCTGAAACTCTCGGTCCAGTCTTCAGGAGTATCTTCAGGAACCTCTTCATTCTCCTGTGATGTTTGGGGTTGTTGTCCTTTTTCTACGTGTTGATTCTTTCTAACAGAACTTTTGCAAGGCGAGCCTTTGCCTAGCTGTGACTGGACCATTTCCCCCCCTGGTGCACTAGCTCGAATTTGACTCTCCTGCCTGCCTCTGCTGGCTGTTCTCTGCGGTGTGTTCACACAGTCTACATTCAGTCCAGCCTGTTCAAGCCGTGTGACATGTTCCTCTTTCATATGTATTTTTGCGTGTAATTTAAGCTTATCTAATTGAGCAAAACTTTTGTCACAAACAGGGCAGTGGTGATGCTTCTCTCCAGTATGTGATCTCTGGTGTCTTATAAGATCCCTCACTTTTCTAAAGCTCTTACTGCAGTCAAAGCAGTAGTGTAGCTTCTCTCCTCCAGGACTGAAACCCTCGATCCAATCATCAGAGTCATCAGTATCTAGGGGCTCCTCTTCCTTCTCCTGTATTGTTTTGCTATGTGATGGTGTTCTCTTTCCGGGAGCTCTAGCTCGTATTTTACTCCGAACTACAAAATGTCCATCTTGCTGCTCATTATTAGAACTGTGGAAGTGGTCCCGCTCGATCAGGTTGTCATCTTGCAGGTCTTCTGAGGTGTCCATCTCCTCTACCTGGAAATACATTTAAAATGGCATAATTACTAGTGGGCCTACCGTCTCTGTTCTCTAAAACATTTGTTTTGTAATACATAATATAGTCTACTTTTCGATACATTTAAAGTCCAAATTAGAATAGATAGCATACAATAAATACCTGAACAAATAACTTACATTTGTACAGTAGTAGCTAGGTCTAATCTTTTGAAATACCTAACAGTATCAACATGATAATGATGATTTGTTTGTCATTAGGCCTAGAGATCACCATATGCTAGTGTTCTAGGCAAGAGAAGGTTCATTGACAGTAGTAGTCTTTACCTTCGTCTCCTTGTGTTTAATGAAGCCAGACAGCCAGGACAGCGTTGTGAGTATTTGTGGTTGTATTTCTGACGCTGCATCCCCACTCTTCCCCTTAATTTTCCTCCTCAGTCGAACATATCGGTCCCTCAAGTTCTTCCATTTCGTCCTGCAAATCTGTTCTTCTACTCTCAGAGTTTTGGCTATCTCCTTCCAGCTGTTGTTGGTCATGGTGAAGTCTTTATAGTCTTTCAATGAGGTGTTGTACAAATTGTTGTACCTTCTGACCTCTTCAATTACCCTTTCCTCCAAACTTGCGTCGTCTTGCGTCTTGCTTGGCTTAGCGTCATCAGTATATTGAGGCTCCTCGTCATCTTGGTTTTCCTGCATTGTTTGGGGCAGTCCTTCGTCCTTCTCAAAGTCCGCCATTTTCCCTGATGTGCGTTTGTATCTGATCAGAGGGGGTGTGGGTAAAACCACAAGCTGCAAACGAAGTCTGCTGTGTTATTCTATACACAACAGCTGTCTATTTTTTCTTGTAACAATTTAAGCTTTTGGTTAGATTTGATTCGTAGTGAAACAAAAATAAAAAGCCCATCATTTCACACGATCCTTGATGTTGCTACTGCATATCTATCCCACTGGCTGGTTAGGTAGTCCTCTCTCCACACCAGACGCAGCGTGATGAGGTTTAGAAAGAACAAGACACACACAGAAAGCTAAACTACCGATTGAAAACGAATCTAGACGACTAGATCGGATATACAAATCACATGCATGTTGAAACGTCAAAATGCCACTTCTTCGGGATTGTGTTGGTGGATCGCATCCAATTTAAGATGCATACACCGCCACCTACTGTACTGGAGTTTGAGGCCATTCACGGCCTACCTACATTAAATTATTTGTGATATGGTCCTATACAATTTGGGGAGAGTAAAAAATATTTGTTGTTGTTGTTGTATTACCCTACCAACGGCCTGGGAGGACAGAACACTACCACTCAACACCCCCAGCAACTGTTCCGCAGTAAAACCTTGCAATCCCAAGTATTTCTCTGCCGCTGCCACCACAACCTCTCTTTTCTGGAACTTAAGATCCATTTTTGCAGTACAATTGACAACCATAGCTACTGCATGAATGGCAATAAACCTACCTTACTGAAGCATATATTATTTCCGTCACTCTCTATTAGTCTCTGCCCACTCACAGGAATCCTCTCAGGATCCCCATTATAGTGAATGGGGAAATGGTCAATATTCGCGCAATTAAAAATAAAAAAAGATTAACATGGTACCAACAATTGCTTTTATTACACAAGATCCAACGTTATGTCATTGAACCGATTGTTTTAATATCGCACACAGAATAAATTCTAAAGATAATTTAGTTGCTCCACCAGCTTGCAGTATCCCGTCGGCCATCATCTTGAAATACTGGTTGCGTCCGAATACCGTACTTGCGTTTTAAATAGTAAGCATTTTGAGTATGCGAAAATATTAAGTTTTATAGTATGTTAAATTTCGAAACTTCATCGCATACCCAATACCATAATTAGTTAGTCTAATTTCAATGTGAACATCTACCCCAAGCGAGTATGTTCTTCAAATGATGTATTTGTATTATTGCCTGTGCTGCTGTGGACACTTAAGGTAAGGAAACATAGTTCAGGGGTGTCGTGGTGCCTGAGCGCGGAGGAGAGGGGCTCACTCACTTTTTTCCAATCTGAGGATACAAGAAGCTGGTAAAACTATTTCTGGAAAATGTATTCTGATAAATTCCAAATAATATTTAATTACATCTAAAATTACATGAAAAACGATAAAATGACAAACAAAATAAATATGTATAGGAGCCGGGAGGAAGGAAAATGGTTGTTTCTTCCGTGTCTTCTCTCTGCCTGTGGCAAAAATGAGGAAGAACTATAGGCTACGTGTATGCACGGCGGAGGCCTGTCTGAGGCTTGACCACTTTCGCCAATCAGAATGTTGAAAAAAATCAATTCAACGTGTGTCTGCCTTGATGTTTATAAAACTCCATGGACCCACTCTCTACTCTTCCGCAGTGGAACCCAGAACGATATGTGAACACTTGGTTATGCAGAGGACAGCCAAACCAGAGTGGCCACAGCAAGGCTAAAAGGAGTTCGACCCACTCGAAAAATTCAGATAGCCCTGCTAGGGTATTATAGCCTACATTGGCTATAGGTTGAAACGCAGGGCCCGTTCAAGCTTGGTATGTCAGGGTGGTCAATTAGAAATGTATATTGAGCGAAGTTGGAGGTAATAATGCATTTAGCTCCTGGACGTTGTAAAACCATGAGCCGTACCTGCCGACTGTCTCCAGATTATTAATCCACCGAGAAGAGAAATTAGATTATCATCAACATTAACAATGCAAAACAAGAGTTGGGTTATATACCGGTTTTAACGGCTTGATTGTATACTGAACAAAAATAGAAACGCAACATGCAACAATTTCAAAGATTTTTCTGAGTTACAGTTATATAAGGAAATCAGTCAATTGATTAGGCCCTAATTTATGGATTTCACATGACTGTTGGTCACAGATACCTTTTAAAAAAAGGTAGCGGCATGGATCAAGAAAACTAGTCAGTATCTGGTGTGACCAGTGGCGACCCTGTTTTGTGCACCACATTTTTGCAAAAAATAAAATCAGAGTGGGGGGGTTGCCTGTTTTTGCATTTTATTTTGACATTAATATGTGTCACATATCAGTTTGCAAACAATGTGAAAAAAGTAATAATTGAGTTAATAAAGCCGTGTACAAACATGGTCTCTATTTTGTTTTATTGAGTAATGCAGCTCCAAGATGCAGGTGTTTCAGCCTAGCTCAGTGCTTTCTGTGGTGGTGGGGCAAGCTAGCAGAAAATACGGAGCGTTGTGCTGTGATTGGCTTAGTGTTCTGTCACTCATGGGTACACTGCGTCACCGCCAAGTCTAAGGGTAGAGCTCAAAAATGCAAGCCCCTTGGGTGCTGTCATAGAGTTACATTAGAAGTGCCCATCCAAGGAGGCTCAAGGTCACTGGCCACAGATAAAATTACGTAAAGTCACGTTATATCTACAGTAGCTTTGATTGGACTGATTGGACAAAATCTTAGCTAGCAGTCATCATCATAAATCAAGTTGACAATCTACTGGCAAATCCTTTTTAATCCTTGTCATATGAAGAGAAATAATTAAGAGAAATTATAGATAAAATGTATCGGTGCTCATCGGCCATTGGACAAAATGAAGGGTCTCTTTTCCTAGTTTAAAATTATAAACATTCAATATTGGCCATGCTGTCAATGAAGCAGGATTTATGCTACGCTTAAAACTGCTAAATCTGACTTTTTAGTGAGTTGAAGACAACTGGGAAATCAGAGAAAACGAGCTACGACTGGGAAAAAAACTTTCATCCAACTTGGAATTGTAAATCTGGAATTCGGACCTCTTTCTAGAGCTACAACCTGAAGATCACTGACGTCATTATGATTCAACCTTTTTTCTTTCTTTTGAGTTTACAGTTGTCTTGAAAGCACAATGAATCCAGAGAATAGCAGACTTTGATGACAAAGTTTGATGACAACATTTTCCCACGATGGACAGCTGCACCACCTTCCTGTTCAAGTGAGCACAGCACAACAAGGGGAGTCCAAAAATGTATTGTATGCTGCTGCATGAATTATGTAATATGCCAGGGAGATATGTGTACTGTAGATTATAAAGTAATACTACATTTATGTTGTGTAGTAAGCTGTTAGTAGCCCATGTGCCTCACCCTAATAATTTGGTCTATTTTCACCTCTTAAATTCACCTACTGTTCTGACTTGGTGGTGCACATGTAGCCTATAACCTGTTTTTGAGAAATGTAATCATTGAAGATTGTAAGAGCTTTCATTGTCTGCTTATATAGCCCCTTTATTTATCCTTTATTTATCCTACAGTTCTGACTTGGTATACACTGTAAGAATGGCCCATGTTCGGAATTCTGTTGCTGTACATTTCAAAAGTGCTGAAAAAATAGTTATATTGACCACGTCCATCCTAGCTCGCTCATTAATGTCTTAATCGAAATTACGGATTGCCTCTTATCCACTTGTCATCCCCTTATGCCATAGTTTGTACATCTCAATTGTCAGTAGAAACCACATTTGTTCAAGCAAGTCAGCCATATCACCTATGTTTTTATAAAGGCAGTAAATTAGGCTGAATGAACTGTTTCGCTGCCAGACAAGGCTTTGCTGATAGCCAGGTGCAGCAGTGGTAAGGTGTTGGGACTGCTGTTGGGACAGCTTTATGTAGGCTCTAACAGTTTGTGGGCACCGTTTGTCACCGTTATAGTGCAATTAATGTATTGTTTAGTGTTGTGTAGTGTAGTGGCTTTGCTGGTATGCATCCCACATTTTTTGTTTTGTTTTCCCACCAAGATTTACATGCTAAAATCGGCACTGGGTGTGACGCATCTCCTTCGCATAAAGTTGATCAGGCTGTTGATTGTGGAATGTTGTCCCACTCCTCTTCAATGGCTGTGCGAAGTTGCTGGATGTGTTCGGGAACTGGAACATGCTGTCATACAGGTCGATCCAGAGCATCCCATGGGGCCGTGCATTATCATGCTGAAACATGAGGTGATGGTGGCGGATGAATGGCACGTCAATGGGCCTCAGGATCTTGGCACGGTATCTCTGTGCATTCAAATTGCCATCGATAAAATGTAATTGTGTTTGTTGTTCGAGGCTTATGCCTGCTCATACCATAACCCCACCGCCACCATGGGGCACTCTGTTCACAAAGTTGACCTCAGCAAATCGCCCGCCCTCATGACGCCATCTGCCCGGTAAAGTTGAAACTGAGATTTATCCGTAAAGAACACACTTCTCCAGCGTGCCAGTGGTCGTCGAAGGTGATCATTTTCCCACTGAAGTCGATTACAACCCCGAACTGCAGTCAGGTCATATATTTATACCCTCCTTTTAGAAGGTGTCCACTCCTTGCATCTCTAGACAGCCAATACATCTCTGTTGCTAGACAGGAACTTAAGTGGTGACTGTTCCTTCTCACTTCATCTGACCTGACCTCGGCCTGAATTCCTCACTCCTCCCTAATTCACTGCTGCCTTAACAGTGACTGAAACCAGGCGGTTACCCCTTTCCTCTCTCTCAAGGATCCATGAGATTCAACAATAACATGTTCTAACAGAATGTAAGGTCCCTTCCTCACTCAGTAACATCCCATACACCTAGTTGTTATCCCTCCATTGACCCCAACATAAACATTCATTAAACAATAATACAGTACAATAATCAATAAGTTCTAACGCAGTAACCTGAATACGTATATTTCAAACTAGAATCCAACATTGTTCAGAGCACTTTGAATAGCGCGTAGTGAGAACGCAATAATTATTATTTAGGCGAGATTGTCCTTGAAAGAGCACGTCTCGATTTGTTTTGGATTTTATCAACTGCAGTATTGATTTGACCATTTTTGTACCCCCTTTCCTTGAAATGTCTTTGCATCTCAGCCATGTTTCTGACTAAATTAGATTTATTTTGCAAATTCTTTTGATTGGACAGAATTGGCTGTCGGGGCAAACAGTTTCTCAGCCCTCCACAAACTGTTATGAACAATGGATATCTTGTAAAGATCTGTGTATAGAACATTATCCATCATAATTTGGTCATAACACTGTCATGACCCGTATATTTAAACCTGTTGTGACATACAGTATATTGCATTATTTTATGGCAGGTTATGACACCTACATAAGAGTGTCAAAACCCACATTAATTCAAATGAGTTTTTTCCCTACCAAGATGTTTCCTTTCATTTGAAAGTTTGTCTCTTAAACCCTTCGTTTTTGTGGTTAAGAATTCTTTACAGTCATGTTTTTTCGTCATTTTTTAAATAACTTGTAGAAAATACACTTTATGACACTGTCATGAAGCATTATGACCATCCTGTATCACTTTACTTGGACTAAGAAAATACACTTTATGACACTGTCATGAAGCATTATGACCATCCTGTATCACTTTACTTGGACTAAGAAAATACACTGCTCCAGCATTCATCCCAGTCATCAGCAACAGAGAATTGGGGTAGGTGCATGTCTGACATCAATGTATGCACAATTAGAATTATAATTTAACATGCTATTTTACTTTTTTTTAATGTATATAATAAACAAACTGTTGACACGTAGGCTGTGGTGGAATGGAATGTTTTTCCTTGTTGGTAGGTATGTGGGTTTTGGCACTCTGATGTAGGTGTCATAAAATAACGCAATATATGTCACAACAGGTCTAAATGTGCCATGACTGTGTTATGACCATATTACCACAGTATGATGGCGCCGACAGAGATGGTCGCCTTGCTTCGCGTTCTTAGGAAACTATGCTGTATATATTTTTTTTAATGTATTATTTCTTACATTGTTACCCCAGGAAGTCTTATTACATACAGCCGGGAAGAACTATTGGATATAAAAGTGACGTCAACTTATCATCATTACGACCAGGAATACGACTTTCCCGAAGCGGATCCTCTGTTCGAACCACCACCCAGGACAATGGATCTAACCCCAGAAGCCGACCTAAAACAATGGCGCCGCTGAAAAGAGGCAGACCTTTTGCCACATTTCAGGCTTCAAACATAAAGATATAAAACTGTATTTTTTTGTGAAGAATCAACAACAAGTGGGACACAATCATGAAGTGGAACGACATTTATTGGATATTTAAAACTTTTTTAACAAATCAAAAACTGAAAAATTGGGCGTGCAAAATTATTCAGCCCCTTTACTTTCAGTGCAGCAAACTCTCTCCAGAAGTTCAGTGAGGATCTCTGAATGATCCAATGTTGACCTAAATGTCTAATGATGATAAATACAATCCACCTGTGTGTAATCAAGTCTCCGTATAAATCCACCTGCACTGTGATAGTCTCAGAGGTCCGTTAAAAGCGCAGAGAGCATCATGAAGAACAAGGAATACACCAGGCAGGTCCGAGATACTGTTGTGAAGAAGTTTAAAGCCAGATTTGGATACAAAAAGATTTCCCAAGCTTTAAACATCCCAAGGAGCACTGTGCAAGCGATAATATTGAAATGGAAGGAGTATCAGACCACTGCAAATCTACCAAGACCTGGCCGTCCCTCTAAACTTTCAGCTCATACAAGGAGAAGACTGATCAGAGATGCAGCCAAGAGGCCCATGATCACTCTGGATGAACTGCAGAGATCTACAGCTGAGGTGGGAGACTCTGTCCATAGGACAACAATCAGTCGTATATTGCACAAATCTGGCCTTTATGGAAGAGTGGCAAGAAGAAAGCCATTTCTTAAAGATATCCATAAAAAGTGTCGTTTAAAGTTTGCCACAAGCCACCTGGGAGACACACCAAACATGTGGAAGAAGGTGCTCTGGTCAGATGAAACCAAAATTGAACTTTTTGGCAACAATGCAAAACGTTATGTTTGGCATAAAAGCAACACAGCTGAACACACCATCCCCACTGTCAAACATGGTGGTGGCAGCATCATGGTTTAGGCCTGCTTTTCTTCAGCAGGGACAGGGAAGATGGTTAAAATTGATGGGAAGATGGATGGAGCCAAATACAGGACCATTCTGGAAGAAAACCTGATGGAGTCTGCAAAAGACCTGAGACTGGGACGGAGATTTGTCTTCCAACAAGACAATGATCCAAAACATAAAGCAATCTACAATGGAATGGTTCAAAAATAAACATATCCAGGTGTTAGAATGGCCAAGTCAAAGTCCAGACCTGAATCCAATCGAGAATCTGTGGAAAGAACTGAAAACTGCTGTTCACAAATGCTCTCCATCCAACCTCACTGAGCTCGAGCTGTTTTGCAAGGAGGAATGGGAAAAAATTTCAGTCTCTCGATGTGCAAAACTGATAGAGACATACCCCAAGCGACTTACAGCTGTAATCGCAGCAAAAGGTGGCGCTACAAAGTATTAACTTAAGGGGGCTGAATAATTTTGCACGCCCAATTTTTCAGTTTTTGATTTGTTAAAAAAGTTTGAAATATCCAATAAATGTCGTTCCACTTCATGATTGTGTCCCACTTGTTGATTCTTCACAAAAAAATACAGTTTTATATCTTTATGTTTGAAGCCTGAAATGTGGCAAAAGGTCACAAAGTTCAAGGGGGCCGAATACTTTCACAAGGCACTGTATAAGTATTTTCAACCAGGTTTTGCCCACTGGGTAGTGATCTAGGCTAGATAAGGTTTGGACAGTTAGACTCTTGTATTTTATGAAGCCAGACAGCCAGGACAGTGTGGTGAGTATTTGTGTTTGTATTCCTAATGCATCCCCACTCTTCCCCTTAATTTTCTTTCTCAGTCTAACGTATCTCTCAAATTCTTCTATTTCATCCAGCAAATGTGTTAGCCCAAACTCTAAGAGTAGAATCTCCTTTCATCTATTGTTGGTCATGGTGAAGTCTTTATAGTCTTTCAATGAGGTGTTGTACACATTTGTGAACCTTCATTTAGCTTTTCTCCTAAACTTGCAACATCTTGCATCCTGCTCGGCTTAGGATTCATCAATATCTTCTTTGAGCTCCTCTTCACCTTGGTTCTCCTGCATTTTGGGGGGCAGTCCTTCCCCCTCAAATTCTGTCATTTTTCTAATTAGTCATATTGGGCAGAACAGGCATGGAGATGGGCAAAACCAAGCACAATCCTATTCGTTCTAGCATTCATGTGCATATTTCTGTTAGGGAACGTCTACTCTAAAGTGTGCATATGCAATAACTCAATTTGCCTTTGCCCCCCATAAGCAAAGCTATTTAAAAAAATACTTTGGCAATGGGTAAAGTCTACAAAACATAACATTTTAGTTTTGGGAACATAAAATTGTATTGAGATCAAATGTTTAATCGATTAGAAAATTTGCATTATGTCAGCCAAAATCCATCTTCTCCCATTGCCGGCTACTGTGCTTCCTCTCACTACCATATTTGGTAGGCAGTGGAAACCCAAGCAGATGCTTCACATTTATACATCCAGTGAAATATCGGTCTATGGAGTGGCTATTTTTATTTCATTTAACTAGGCAAGTCAGTTAAGAACAAATTCTTATTTACAATGACGGCTTACCAAAAAGGCAAAAGGCCTCCTGTGGGGATGGGGGTTGGGATTAAAAGTATAAATAAATTAAAATATTAGGACAAAACTATAGTTTGTTAATCATGAGAAGAGAGTAGAGTCGGAAACTTTCCGGGTAATTTTCCAATGGGAAGTTAAGTCCGGGAATTTGGGGAATTTTGCATAAATTCATCCCAAATTTTTTTTTACAACAGTGAACCTTTTTTTGTAGGATATACATAAGGTAATTCTAGGTATTGTGGCATATTTTGTTTAAACTATCCCCAATTCAATGGAATTGCAACCCTCTGCAGGTACAGTGCATTCCTCCATCACATGTAGAGCTGATTCTCAAGATCTTGCACACTAATGAGACACAACACACACATCAAAGCACCCAACAGGCTGACCAATACAAGGGTTGAAAAATTGGTAGCCATCCGGGCAAATTTGAGGCTTTTTGACCCTGACATCCTCAAAAAGGTTGGAAAGTGACAGTGAAGATGAGGCTTCAGAGTCTGATGTTCAATAGGTGGACATTGAGGAGGTCGAGGGAGTAGACATGGAAGCCTGAGAGAAAGACAACCAAAGCTTTAGTTTCTAGACTATCATTTTACAGACATTTGTTGAAAACGTTTTTGGGACGTCCCTTTTGTTCTTCAGTGAAATCATCCCATGTGAAGATTCAACTCATTTAATTAAAGTTAAATTCATAACTAAATAGTTGTTTTTATTTCTATTGGAAGGATTTAATCATTTGTGAGTATGTCTACTTATGATAAGTTAAAAGGTTTATGTTTGTCTCCATATGATATGGTAAATATATCCAATGCAAAAAAACATCTACATTTAAATGATATTAATTTGCATACATTCCCCTTAATTCCCACAGAAAGTTTCCACCTCTGAATACTCCCCAAAATGTGCAACCCTAGAAGAGACAACACAACACTACAAGAGACCTAAGATGACAACATAGCAATGCAGCAACACATGACGGTAGGAACACAACATGACAACAACACAACATGGTAGCATCACAAAACAGGGTACAAACAGTGCTGTTGTCTGTGCCCAACAAAGGGCAAGGTAGAGACAACAATACATCACTCAAAGCAGCCACAATTATCAGTAAGTGTCCATGATTGAGTCTTTGAATGAAGAGATTGAGATGAAAGTGTCCAGTTTGAGTGTTTGTTGCAGCTTGTTCCAGTCGCTAGCTGCAAAGAACTGAAAAGAGGAGCGACCCAATTTGCAAATAAATTCATTAAAAATCCTACAATGTGATTTTCTGGAATTTTGTTTCTCATTTTGTCTGTCATAGTTGAATTGTACCTATGATGAAAATTACAGGCCTCTCATCTTTTTAAGTGGGAGAACTTGCACAATTGGTGGCTGACTAAATATTTTTTTGCCCCACTGTATATGGTGTGTATGCGCAACTATATGGTGGTGACCAAGGTAAAATAAACATTGGATATGCGAATCACATGCATGTTTAAATGTCGTAAAGAGCTTGCAGACATTTTCACTTTGTCTGAATGCCGAGTATAGAAAGTCCAAAAGTGTCCTTGGCTCCCGCCTGCCTTCACTGCCGTTAACAGAATTGCCGGAAAACTGTGGTCAACAGGCTGGGGTGAAGTACAGTGCCCCGGTCGCCCATGCATCTCAGCTAGCTTGCTATTGGCCTGCTGTATACCAGAGTCCTGCTTACTAGCTAGCGACACCGGTAGACGGTGTCCTTCGCTCCCGTCTGCCCTCGCCGTCGTTAACAGAACTCAACAGAAATGTGATTGGTACCATCGTTAACAGAACAGGTGGAGGCGAAGGACACTGTCCACCGGTCGTCCCCGTCTCCCGCTAGCACAACAAGTGGGTGGCTGGGACGACACGTGTACTAACTAGCTTGATAGTTAGCTAGCACACGGCATCGCCCCTGCCTCCCACCTGCTGTATACTGAAGTCCCCCTTATGACTAGCTGGCTAAGCTAGCACAGTGTCCTTTGCTCCAGCCTGCCGAACATCTGCCCTCGCTGTCGTTAACAGAACTAGAAGAAAAAGGTGCCCGACTGGCGAAGGGCGAAGGACACTGACTACCGGTGTATTGTTAGCTGGCTATCTTTGTCGCCCCCTTCCTTCTTCTGTGGTGTTTATCGGCGGCTGGCATCCAACACTTTTGTGCATTAATGCCATCTAATGTACTGGAGCGCCCCTGCCTCCCGTAACTTAAAAATGTACAAATAGAAGTATAAAGAGGGGTTCGAACGCCCCGAATTGCAGGCCGCAATTGCACCCTGCTCACGAAGTTCAAGGCCGACGGCATTACTGCAGGCTGTTTCCAGAAAACAGGATCAGTCATTATAGTGAATGGGAAAATGGTAATCGTGGCACCAAAATTGCTTATATTATATCAGACTTAACATTATGTCCTTGAACAGATTGTTTTAATTGGTATTTAAACACACACACACATATATATATATATATATATATATATATATATATATATATATATATATATATATATTTAAAAACATGGGTCGGAACTGAAATTATTTTCCAATCATTTCGTTCTGAACATTACTTTTTTCTCTCCACTGTTCGGACCAATTGAATAAGTCAATCCATCATTTTATTAAACAGCTCTGCCTATTTTTTTTTAATTACACTTGTTACGTCATCAGTAGTCTACAGTAACCTATGCTTCAGAGGGGAGGGGCAGGTCTCCAAAACACACACACACTCACTGGCAAAGACTTCCAACTGGCAGGCAGACGCTGGAATAAGTTTGAGTGACAGAGGGCTTTGCAAATGGACTTTGTTTACGATTTTTGTGGGACTGGAAAACTTAAAATAATGTTATTAACTGGTTCCCATGCTTTTAAAATAATGGTTCTGTTCCGGAACTTTCGTTTTCGGTTAGTGTTACTCAAATAATGTAGTTATTTTCCATGTTTTAAGTCCGGTTCCCTGAACTGGTTACAACCCTTGATTTAAAATAAACAACTTTTGAAAAAAATAAATACTGCTATGAAGACAGTAATACACAGTCCGTCTGTGAGTGTCTTCAACAGTCTGTGGTGCCAATTCCAGGCCACCAACATTGTAGTTAACAGATTATTAGATTATCAAGTCACAGTGATTAGGTAGGTTCCCACTTCCTGCAATGCCAAACACAATTTACATGACACCTTATTCAAGGCGACTTACAGGAACCATTAGGATTAAGTGCCTTACTCAAGGGCACCGACAGATTCTTCACCTAGTAAGTTTGGGGATTTGAACCAGCAAGCTTTCGGTTACTGGCCCAACGCTCTTAACCACTAGGCTACTGTACCTCCACCACTTCTGCATTATAAATCGAGGAAATTTGAGACACCAGAGTAGTGCCTCTTCTCATGGCGTTTTCTGTCTCCATCTTGGGAGAAGCGTTGTCCACAGACAGAGCATTGGTATGGTTTCTCTCCGGTGTGAACTAGCATATGTCTCTTCAGTGTCTCTTTTCGAAAGAATCGCTTTCCACAGTCTTTGCACTGATGATTTCTCTCTCCAGTATGAATCCTCCTCACGTGTCTCAACATGCCATCTCTGCGAGTAAAACACTTTCCACATTCCAAACAAGGATAGGTTGCTCTTTCTCCAGAGGTATTATGTGTTAGTATGTGTCTTTGGTATGATTTTGTATATGGAAAACTCTTCCCACACTCAGTGCAGTGATACGGTGTCTCTCCAGTGTGTATTCGCATGTGTATTTTCATGTTCCGACACTCCTTCCCGCAAATTGTGCAGAGAAATTGTTTTCTTTTGCTTAAATGTATCCTGTGTCTTTCAAAACTTTTCTTGTGTGTTAGCTGATGTTTTTCAAGCTGCTTCAGTCGGACAAAGCTTTTCACACAGTCAGAGCAGCGGAAATTACATTCCTCCTTCATATGTGTTTTTTGGTGTAATTTAAGATTATCTAATCGAGCAAAACTTTTGTCACAGTCAGGGCAGTTGTAAGGCTTCTCTCCTGTATGTGTTCGCTGATGTCTTATAAGACGATTCGCTTGTTTGAAGCTCTTACCACAGTCGGAGCAGATGTATGGCTTCTCTACAGTACTGAAACTCTCGGTCCAGTCATCAGAAGTATCTTCAGGATCCTCTTCATTCTCCTGCATTGTTTGGGTTTGTCGCAGTTTTTCTGAGTGTTGATTCTTTCTAATTGAACTTTTGCAAGACAATTCTTTTCCTGGCTGTGACTGGACTATCTTTCTTGGTGTTTCTGCATGCATTTTAGTCTTCTGCCTGCCTCTGCTGGTGGTTCTTTGCTGTGTGTGCACACAGTCTACCTTCAGTTTAGTTTCTTCCGTCTGTGTGACATGTTTCTCTTTCATATGCATTTTTTGGTGTAATTTAAGCTTATCTAATTGAGCAAAACTTCTGTCGCAAACAGGGCAGTGGTGAAGCTTCTCTCCAGTATGTGATCTCTGGTGTCTTATAAGAGCCCTCACTTTTCTAAAGCTCTTACTGCAGTCAAAGCAGTAGTGTGGCTTCTCTCCTCCAGGACTGAAACCCTCGATCCAATCATCAGAGTCATCAGTATCTACGGGCTCCTCTTCTTTCTCCTGTGTTGTTTGGGGTTGCTGTGGTCCTTCTGAGTTTTGATTCTTCTCTGATTGGCACTGGGTGTTGGCTGGGCATTGCGGTGTGCTATGTGAAAGCTCACTCTCAACATTTGCTGCACTGCTGGCAGCTTTGAAGGTATACTCTGGCAGGTCCTGTTGCTTTTTCACAAGTTCAGTTTGACGAATGCGTGTGACAGCTTTATCCAGTGTTAGTTCTGGGTCAATTTGTAATTGCTTGGATAATCTTCTGTCATGTAAGCCTGCGACTAGTCGGTCTCTTATCATCTCACTGAGCAGAGCTCCATAACCACAATGTTCTGACAAACAATGAAGTGCAGAGATAAAATCATCAGCTGTCTCTCCTGCTTCCTGTTGTCTTTGGCTGAATTTTGTTCGTTCTAATATAACATTCCTCATAACTGCCAAATGTCCATCTTGCTGCTCATTATTAGAACTGTGGAAGTGGTCCCGCTCGATCAGGTTGTCATCTTGCAGGTCTTCTGGGGTGTCCATCTCCTCTGCCTGGAAATACATTTAAAATTGCATAATTACTAATAGGCCTATCGTCTCTGTTCTCTAAAACATTCATTTTGTAATACATAAAATAGCCTACTTTGATACAGTTAAAGTCCAATAGATAGCATATACAATAAATAGCTAAACAAATAACTTATGCTATTTTACAGTAGTAGCTAGGTCTAATCATTTGAAATACCAACATGTTGAAGTGTCAACATGATAATGATTATTTGTTTGTCATTAGGCCTAGAGATCACCATAGGCTAGTGATCTAGGTTAGAGAAAGTTCATTGACAGTATAAGTTGACAAATGTATTTTCACAACAAAAAAATCATAGAAATCTATAAATCAAAGCAAGTTGTAGGGCTCATTCAGTAGTTTTTACATCATTAAGTAGAATCATATTGAAAAGAATGTTAAAATTATCATTTATATTCCTAAAACATAAGTTGAAATTGATACGGTTGCCGCTTCCGGTTGTCATCGGTTTTAGATTTATAGCCCAGTGTCAAAACACAAATAAAAACGTCCAAAATCATCATCAATACATGCAGAAATAAGTTGTGATATTTTGAAAGACCAAACATAAAAATTACTCCCTCCACATACGTGTCACACTTGTGTTCAGATTACTTATTTTGCTAGCTTCGACGCAACCAAGAGTTTTGACATTGTGCACCCTCTTGGTTGCTAATATTTTGATAAATTAATACGTTATAAAACGGCACACAACATTTACCAAGCGGCCACTCTAAACTGGAATTGATTAGCTTGTTCTACTGTAATCAATAGCATGCGTATTCTAGCCAAGGCTCATCTTCTATAACTACTGCTGTAAACACCTTATCTATTCATATACTTTCCATTATGTCTTTACACCATCGTATACAGACACACTGAGGGTACAAAACATTAGGAACACCTTCCTAATATTGAGTTGCACCCCCTTTTGCCCTCAGAACTGCCTCAATTCATTGGGGCATGGACTCTACAAGTTGTCGAAAGCTTTCTACAGGGATGCTGGCCTGTGTTGACTCCAATGCTTCCGACAGTTGTGTCAAGTTGGCTGGTAGTGGATCTCTACTCTGAATAGCTCGTTCCATCTCATCCCACAGATGCTCAATTGGATTGAGATCTGATGACTGGGCAGGCCACTGCAGTAAGCTGAATTCACTCATGTTGGTGGAACCATTCCTGGACAATCCTAGCCTTGTGGCATGGGGCATTGTTCACCAAAAAATATATATATTCGCAGATGGATACAATGCTGCCATGAACCTGATTGGCAATGATGCTCAGATATCCTGTGGCATTCAAACATAGCCCTATTTTTTTTATCAAGGGTCCCAATGTTTTTTACTGAAAGAAGTGGAACTAAGGTTGCCGGCTACCATACCCCATTCGTGTCATCGTACAACGAGTTGTGCATTCTTTGATGGGTCTTTGGGCAATGTTGTACTGGATTGCCAGTTGACTAACTGTAGCCTGTCGGTTGCTCTGCATAATTCGTGTCAGCCTCCTTTGTCCTCTCATCAATTACCCGTTTTCGACCACTGGCCTGTCATTGGCTGGATGTCCTTTGGATGGGGAGTAATTCTTGATAAACACAGGAAACTGTTGCGCGTGAAAAACCCAGCAGTGTTGCAGTTCTTGACCCACTCAAACCGGTGGGCAGTGTTATAGCCCTATTTGGACGGTTATTATTAGAGATGTTGGTTTTGTAATTATTATCCAAGCATGTGTAGTATTCCAGAGGATGATTCACAAAGGATTTGTTTTTCCAAACTGCCCCTTCTAATTCTTATTTTTTTCAAATTTAATTGACTTATGACGGAAGCCTGGAGGTTTTCATCGTAGGCGTGAAAATATTTCAATGTCATGTCTCACTGATAGCTCGTGATTGGCTGCCAAATCTATAGGTTTCCCTATACAATTTTTTATTGATGAAGTGTGATCATAAATATATTTTTAGTGATCCATCCATGGTAGATGTCATCCTTCCCAATAACAATGCCATACATTCTGCTGATTTGAGCTGGTGAACCGTATTCACACTTGACTGTGTTTATGGATGAGAAAGTGAACTTGCCATTTCCAGAAAGTTGAGCGGGGATGCAGCTTTGCGATCTGTTGCCTAGGACGGGGCTCTCCAACCCTGTTTGTAGAGAGCTAGCATCCTGTAGGTTTTCACTCCAACCCTAATCTAGCACATCTAATTTAATAATTACACTGAACACAAATATAAACGCAACATGTAGTGTTGGTCCCATGAGCTGAAATAAAATTTGTGTACATCCCTGTTAGTGAGAATTTTATCCTTTGCCAAGATAATCTCTCCACCTGACAGGTGTGGCATATCAAGAAGCTGATTAAACAGCATGATTATTACACAGGTCTACCTTGTGCTTTGGACAATAAAAGGCCACTAAAATGTGCAGTTTTGTAGCACAACACAATTCCACAGATGTCTCAAATTGAGGGAGCGTGCAATTGTCATGATTTAAATTTTTTATTTAACTAGGTAAGTCAGCTAAGAACAAATTATTATTTACAATGATGACCTAACAAAAGGCCTCCTGCAGGGACAGGGGCTGGGATTAAAAATAAAAATATTTTTAAAATATATATATATATATATATATTAGGAAAAAACATACATCATGAAAAAAAGAGACAACACAACATTACAAAAAGAGACACATAAGAAAACATAGCAAGGCAGCTACACATGACAACACAGCATGGTAGCAACAACATGGTAGCAGCACAAAACATGGTACAAACATTATTGGGCACAGACAACAGCAAAGGGCAAGAAGGTAGAGAGAGCAATATATCACGCAAAGCAGCCACAACTGTCAGTAAGAGTGTCCATGTGTGAGTCTTTGAATGAAGAGAAAAAACTGTCCAGTTTGAGTGTTTGTTGCAGCTCATTCCAGTGACTATCTCAAGCTCTAAACCCTCAGAGGTAATAACCACACCTGTGGAGGTGTTCAGAACAAGGTTAAGGGTAGAGAAAGCTTGTTGGACACTAAAAAAGCTTTGTTGTAGAGCATTTAACACAACATCTGGGGAGGGGCCAGCTGAGTATAAGACTATCATCTGCATATAAATTGATGGGAGAGCTTCCTCTGCCTGAGCGATGTTGTTGATGTAAATTGAGAATATCATGGGGCCTAGGATCGAGCTTTGGGGTACTCCCTTGGTGGCTAGCAGTGGTTGAGACAGATGTTCTGACTTTATACACTGTACTCTGAGATAAGTAGTTAACAAAAAGGGCCAAAGACCACTCAGACACCAATACTCCTTAGCCGGCCCACAAGAATGGAATGGTTTACCGTGTCAAAAGCTTTGGCCAAGTCAATAAAAATAGCAGCACAACATTGCTTAGAATCAAGGGCAATGGTGACATCATTGAGGACCTTTAAGGTTGCAGTGACACATTCATAACCTGAGCGGAAACCAGATTGCATACCAAAGAGAATACTATAGACATCAAGAAAACCAGTCAGTTGATTATTGAAGTTTTTCCAACACTTTTGATAAATAGGGCAAAATATAAATAGACTTTTAACAGTTAGGATCAGCTTGATCTCCCCTTTAAATAAAGGACAAACCGTGGCTGTATTCCAAGCAATGGGAACCTCCCGAGAAAGGAGAGACAGGTTTAAAAGGTCGGAGATGATAGGGGCAGCAACCTTAAAGAAGCGTCTGACCCAGATGTTTTTCTGTGGTCAAGTTTAAGGAGCTCTTTTAGCACCTCAGACTCAGTGACTGACTGCAGGGAGAAACTTTGAGTCAAACAGGAATCCTGACTTAATGAAGTGGTGATTAAAGAGCTCAGCCATGTGCTTCTTGTCAGTAACAACCACATCCTCAACATTAAGGGACATGGGCAGATGTGAGGAGGAGGGTTTATTCTTCAGGTCTTTAACCAGTTTCCAGAACTTCTTAAGGTTAGACCCAGAGAGAGAGAAAATGACTGCAGGAATGTCCACCAGAGCCGTTTAGAGAATTTAATGTTCATTTCTCGACCATAAGCCACCTCCAACGTCATTTTAGAAAATGTAGCAGTCCGTCCAACCGGCATCAAATCAAATCACATTTTATTGGTCACATACACATGGTTAGCAGATGTTAATGGTCACATACACATGGTTAGCAGATGTTAATGGTCACATACACATGGTTAGCAGATGTTAATGGTCACATACACATGGTTAGCAGATGTTAATGGTCACATACACATGGTTAGCAGGTGTTATTGGTCACATACACATGGTTAGCAGATGTTATTGGTCACATACACATGGTTAGCAGATGTTAATGGTCACATACACATGGTTAGCAGATGTTATTGCGAGTGTCACAAAATGCTTGTGCTTCTAGTTCCGACAGTGCAGTAATATCTAACAAGTAATCTAACAACCGTAGACCATGTGGAACCATGCCAGCCCAGGACCTCCACATCCGGCTTCTTCACCTTTTATTTTATTTCACCTTTATTTAACCAGGTAGGCCAGTTGAGAACAAGTTCTCATTTACAACTGCGACCTGGCCAAGATGAAGCAAAGCAGTGCGACACAAACAACAACAGTTACACATGGAATAAACAAACGTACAGTCAATAACACAATAGAAAGTCAATATACAGTGTGTGCAAATTAAGTAAGGAGGTAAGGCAATAAATAGGCCATAGTAGCAAAGTAATTACAATTTAGCAAATTAACACTGGAGTGATAGATGTGCAGACGATGATGTGCAAGTAGAAATACCGGTGTGCAAATGAGCAAAAAAGTAAATAAAAACAATATGGGGATGAGGTAGGTAGATTGGATGGGCTATTTACAGATGGGCTGTGTACAGCTGCAGCGATCAATAAGCTGCTCAGATAGCAGATGCTTAAAGTTTGTGAGGGAAATATAAGTCTCCAATTTCAGCCATTTTTGCAGTTCATTCCAGTCATTGGCAGCAGAGAATTGGAAGGAAAGGCGGCCAAAGGAAGAATTGGCTTTGGGGGTGAACAGTGAGATAAACCTGCTGGAACACGTGCTACGGGTGGGTGTTGCTATGGTGACCAGTGAGCTGAGATAAGGCAGAGCTTTACCTAGCAAAGACTTATAGATTCTCCAGGGTTGTCCTAGGGCATCAACCACCAGCCAGGGTTTCATTACATAAGCTTTATACAATACTTTTTATTGCACATTTAGACCAAATTAAACTGATGCATTTGGCAATGTTCAACTTCAATTAACTCGCACTATGAAGAATAGCTTAGCCGTACTCATTGATAGCCTAATGTATACTTTAATATACTTTTGGTGAATTTACGAGGCATTGCTAGATACATATTACCAAGATATAGCCTATATGCACGGTTCTGACTAACTGCCTGACCGGATCCTCTCTCTAGTGTGTGTTTGTGTCTTCGGTCTGTAGCGTGTAGAATAGCTCAGCATACTCATTAATAGCCTCTACGTTGGTGAACTTGCGCAAGACATTGCAAGCGAAGAAATTGTGAAATACAGTATTGCGATAGCCTATATCTGTTGATTGCGGACACACAGTTGACTGGCCAACATGCCGACCTATGCCCCGCTCTTTATGTATTTGCTGTGAAAGATGCGAGAGTTTGTTCTCATAGTAGAATAAGTAAAATCGTTTCCTGGTTGCAAAAATACTGAATCTTAGGAGTGATAGCTAGCGGAATCGATGCTCGACACGCAGACATTGGAGCCGAATAATCGATTATTTGAGTCGGCTCCCCACTACTACCAGTGTGCAGCAGCCTGAACATTCGACGTTCCTAGTAGTCGTCTTGTTTTTGTACCTTCTTACCTCTTCAATGAGCTTTTCCTCAAAACTTCCGTTGTCTTGCATCTTGATTGGCTTAGTCATCAGTATCTTGGGGCTCCTCTTCATCTCGATTCTCCTGCATTGTTTTGGCAGTGCTTAGTTCTCAAATTCCGCCATTTTCTCTGTGTTTTATATACCAAACGAAAGGGGTGCGGGTAAAACCAGAAGCCGAAAACTGCTGTGCTATTGTATACACATCCGTTTTGTCTGCTTGTCTTTCACTTAGATTTGATTCAAAGTGAAATAATGTTCTTTAAAGCCCATCTCACACGATCATTGTTGCTACTGCACATCTATAACACTGTATGAATCGCTATTCGAAACCAGACGCAGTGTTTTGAGATTTATAAAACAAACTTAACTGGTTAGCTAGCTAAACTACTGACCGAGAACAAATCTAGCGGACTATTTTCTGCAGTCATTGCCACTATAATTACAATTTTACATGACCGGATGCAAATCACATGCACATCGAAGTATCATACATACTTTACGTCTGAATGCGGAGCATGGACAGAGAGGAAGAGGCAAAGCGAGAGGATTTACTCCTTCCAAAATATGTCCGCGAAATAAGCCTTTTTTTGTATGGAGGACTAAGAGAGTGTTGAATTGCGTGAGGCTTATTTGATCATTCGTTAGGCTTTTACAAATTAATGTATGTGGATGCAGGAAGCATTCCGCAAACGACTCAAGTCTTGTTCACACTGGCAGTTTGAAGTGACACAAATCCTATTTTTTCGCATATCCAATTCGAATCGGCTATTTCAAGCCACCTTTGTAGGTGGTTTGAAATCAGATACAAATCATGTGACGTGTCTGAAAGGTCAAATCTGGTTCATTTAAAGGGAGTCCAAATTGAGCAAGTTCCCCATTATAAATACATGGGATTTTGATTGACGATAAGCTCTCTTTCAAAAACACACATTGAAAAAAAGCAGATAAATAATATTGGTTTATTTTATACATCCTACCTCTCTTTGGAAAGAAGGAAGATTGTTCAAGCAACACTTCTCCCAGTACTTTATGATGGTGATATATTCTACATGCATGTGGCAGCCTCTGTTTTAAAACCTTTAGTCTATGACTCAACACTGGGTTTTATCACTGGGGACGATTTTCATACACATCACTGCATTTTGTATAGTCCTGTCGGCTTGAAGTCTCTGACTACCAGAAGGGGCCAGCAATGGTTACTTTTTGTACATGAAGCTGTTCTTCAGAGACTCCCCCACCACCTCAGCTCACATATTAATTGTAGGTCCAGAAATGTTCAGACCAGTTCTCTGGACTGGCTGGTTCTGGAGGTCCCGCGGGTCTCCACTGAGCTGGGGTAAATACTTTTAGGTTTTATGCCCCCAGCTCGTGGAATAGCCTCCAGGCCACCTTGAAGCTGGACTCGCTTGTCACCATTGGACAGTTTAGATCCATTTTGAGTGAGGTAATGTGCTCATTGTGTTTGTTTTGATTAATCTTATTGTGTTGATATTTTGCTTTATGTTGTACTGAGTTGTGTGTTCAAGTTCACATGGCTCCCTTGAGAATGAGATCCTGGTCTCAATGGTGAACCCACCTGTCTAAATAAAAGTTCAATAAAAAAACAGGGAATAGTTACAGGGGAGAGAAAGGGGGAATTAGAAGCTGGGGATGAGTAGGTGGCCATGATGGTATGAGGGCCAGATTAGGAATTTAGCCAGGACACCGGGGTTAGCACACCTACTGTTATGAAAAGCGCCATGGGACACCTGTTTAACGCCTGTGTGGGTCTGACTTTCCCAAGGAACCTACACCAGGCTGCTCCCTGCTTTTTACCTGGGTCAGCCACCTATAAAAATAGAATGGGTCAGCCATCAACCCTGAAACTGCCTCACTTGTGGACAGGGTTTCTTATCAAGGTACACCTGCTGTACTATTCCACTGGGCACAAACTGGTTGAATCAACTTTGTTTCCACATCATTTCAACCCCAAAAATGTGATGACAGATTTCCACGGTGAGTCAAACTACATTTGAAAAAAGTAAATCAACGTAAGGGCATTGTCATTTTTCACCCAACTTTTAACCTAAATCAATAACATGGTGAAATGTTTTGTTGATTTCACATATAATTCACATTCATTGACAACTCAATCAAATGTAAATCAAAACTAGACATTCAACTGAAGTCTGTGCCAGTGGCGGTCGGTGCCGTTTAAGATGATGATAAAATGATGAGCATGGCCTCATTTCTATTACAGCATATTGGATGACAGTCATTCATATTCCATTTACCCAGCTCAATGTAAGGTCGATAGGTTTAGGCTACTACATGATACTCGAAAAACTCCCTGAACCCATCATGAGGTTGCGACAGTGAAGTGGCGACTCCGGGATGCTGGACTTCTAGGCAGAATTCCTGTCTAGTTTGTGTTCTTTTGCCCATCTTAAATCTTTTATTTTTATTGGCCAGTCTGAGATACAGCTTTTTATTTGCAACTCTGTCTAGACGGCCAGCATCCTGGAATCGCCTCTTCACTGTTGACATTGAGACAAGTGTTTTGCGAGTACTATTTAATGAAGCTGCCAGTTGAGGACTTGAGGCGTCTGTTTCTCAAACTAGACACTAATGTACTTGTCCTCTTGCTCAGTTGTGCACCAGGGCCTCCCACTCCTCTTTATATTTTGGTTAGAGACATTTTGCGCTGTTCTGTGAAGGTAGTAGTACACAGCGTTGTACGAGATCTTCAATTTCTCACATGGAATAGCCTTAATTTCTCAGAACAAGAATAGATTGACGAGTTTCAGATGAAAGTTTTGTTTTTAGCCATTTTGAGCCTGTAATCGAACCCACAAATGATGATGCTCCAGATACTCAACTAGTCTAAAGAAGGCCAGTTTTATTGCTTCTTTAAAATCAGCACAACAGTTTTCAGCTGTGCTAACATAATTGCAAAAGGGTTTTATAATGATCAATTAGCCCTTTTAAATTATCAACTTGGATTAGCTAACACAACGTGCCATTGGAACACAGGAGTGACGGTTGCTGATAATGGGCCTCTGTCTATGTAGATATTCCATTCATTTTTTTACATTTAAAATCTGCAGTTTCCAGCTACAATAGTCATTTACAACATTAACTATGTCTACACTGTATTTCTGATCAATTATATGTTATTTTAATGGACAAAAATGTGCTTTTCTTTAAAAAACAAGGACATGTCTAAGTGACCCCAAGTTTTTGAATGGTAGTGTACATATGAGTAAAGCAGTATTTTAAACATTAAAGTGACTAGTGTTCCATTATTAAAGTGGCCAGTGATTCCAAGTCTGTTTATGGGGCAGCATCCTCTAAGGTGCAGGGTTGCGTAACCAGGTCGAAGCTGACTAGTGATGGTTATTTAACAGTCTGACAGCCTTGAGATAGGTGTTTTTTTACTCTCAGCTTTGATGCACCTTTACTGACCTCCCTTTCTTCATGATAGCGGAGTGAACAGGCCAAGGCTCGGGTGGTTGATGTTGTTGATGATCTTTTTGGCCTTCCTGTGACAGCGGGTGCTGTAGGTGTCCTGGAGGGTACGTAGTTTGCCCCCGGTGATGCATTGGGCAGACCACACCACACTCTGGAGAGCCCTGTGGTTGAGGTCGGTGGAGTTGCCGTACCATGCGGTGATACAGCCCGACAGGATGCTCTCGATTGTGCATCTGTAAATGTTTGAGGGTTTTAGAGGCCAAGCCAACTTTCTTCAGCCTCCTGAGGTTGAAGAGGTGCTGCTGCGCCTTCTTCACCACACTGTCTGTGTGGATAATTTCAGATCGTCAGTGATGTGTACACCAAGGAACTTCAAGCTTTCCACCTTCTCCACTGCGGTCCCATCGATGTGGATAGGGGTGTGCTCCATCTGTTGTTTCCTGAAGTCCACGATCAGCTCCTTTGTTTTGTTGACGTTGAGTGAGAGGCACCACTCCGCCAGGGCCTTCACCTCCTCCCTGTAGGCTGTCTCGTCAATGTTGGTAATCAGGTCTACTATTGTTGTGTTGTCTGCAAACTTGATGATTGAGTTGGAAGCGTGCGTGGTCACGCAGTTATGGGTGAACAGGGAGTACAGGAGGGGGCTGAGCACACACCCTTGTGTGGCCCATGTGTTGAGGATCAGCAAAGTTGGTGTTGTTTCCTACCTTCACCACCTGGGGGCGGCCCATCAGGAAGTCCAGGACCCAGTTGCACTGGTGATATGATCCTTAACTAGCCTCTCAAAGCACTTCATGATGACAGAAGTGAGTGCTACGGGGCGATAGTCATTTAGTTCAGTTACCTTTGCTTTCTTGGGTACAGGAACAATGGGGGACAGCAGACTGGGATAGGAAGATTGAATACGTCCGCAAACACTCCAGCCAGCTGGTTTGCGCATGCTCCGAGGACACGGCTAGGGATGCCGTCTGGGCCGGCAGCCTTGCGAGGGTTAACACACTTAAATGTCTTACTCATGTTGGCCACGGAGAAGGAGTGCCCATAGTCCTTGGTAGCGGGATGCATCGGTGGCACTGTGTTATCCTCAAAGCGGTCGAAGGTGGTGTTTAGCTAGTCCGGAAGCAAGATCGTGTCCGCAACATGGCCGGTTTTCCCTTTGTCATCCATGATAGTAAATAATGTAATGACAATTCAATTCTAGTGGACACAAAATCATCTGAAACAATTAAAACATTGCTGTTGCCTTGCCAAGTTGTCGTCTTAGGTCTCTTTATGTAGTGTTGCCTCTTGTCGTGATGTGTGTTTTGTCCTATATTTGTTATTTTATCCCAGCCCCCGTCCCCGCAAGAGGCCTTTTGGTAGGCCATCATTGTAAATAATAATTTGTTAACTGACTTGCCTAGTTAAATAAAAATTAAACGAACTGCAAATCTATCCTACAAGTTTTAGTCACAAGCTTTGATGTAGTCATTGCATGCTAGGAATATGGGGCCAAATACAAAACTTTTCAATACTTTATTTATAAGTATGTTTAGGGATGTAAAAACTGTTGACAGCTACCTTTGAGAAAACATATTTCTTGTTAAACAAAATCTCTGAGCAATTGCATTAGTATAAAATAATTTCACCCATTTTTTTTGCATTACATTTTTTTTA
This sequence comes from Oncorhynchus mykiss, assembly GCF_013265735.2. Lineage (NCBI taxonomy): Eukaryota > Metazoa > Chordata > Actinopteri > Salmoniformes > Salmonidae > Oncorhynchus > Oncorhynchus mykiss. The sequence continues at coordinate 16,611,921 of NC_048571.1, forward strand.
TTTTACCTTTATTTAACCAGGCAAGTCAGTTAAGAACAAATTCTTATTTTCAATGACGGAACAGTGGGTTAACTGCCTTGTTCAGGGGCAGAGCGACAGATTTTAACCTTGTCAGCTCAGGGATTCGATCTTGCAACCTTTCAGTTACTAGTCGAACGCTCTAACCACTAGGCTACCTGCCGCCCCTGAAATATAGCGCAGTTTTGAGTTATTTATTTTATATAGTTATTAGACTCCACTGTATGTGTAAAGAATGTATTACAATAACCAACTGAGAATACACAAGCTATCACACACGGGTAATGGTTAAAACACTCTTAAAATACATGTGCAGATCAATACAGGTGAGAAAACCCCACAAGTGCAGTGATTGTGAGAGACGTTCTACTAATCAGTTATCTCAAAAGGCAAGTCCATGAGAGAAGCCTTTCAGCTGTGACGTCTGCGGGAGAAGATTCAGCCAAGTCATTCATGTCGCAGCCAACATGCAAGTGCACACAGGAGTCAGACCATACTCATGCAAGAGATGTGGAAAAGGGCTTTTAAAATTCAAGACGCTTCAAATTTTAAAATACACTGTCAGTAGCTACGGTTATCTTCTGACCGCTCTTTCAGAGGTGAGGAGAGTACATGCCAACCTAAATATCATGGACATCTAATAACTGTTCACCAGTTTGAATACTGAGACATTTTTATTGGATTTCCCAAATTATTCCATACATCCATACATGATTTATACTCTGATGATCACATCACTGATATTCACACCTTGGTTCTAATAGCCCATGTTTACTACAGTTGCTGTAATCTTTGAAATAGTATTTTGGGTAGTTTAACTGGGCAAATAATTACCCATTTGGTTGTTTGGCCTTACGGAATGATTTAGGTGCAGGCGAGAATTGATGAATTAATTTATGCAGGGTGGAAACTAAAAGAGTGATAAGATATTTAAAAAATGTGGTTTATAAAATAAAGTTTACTATTAGTAAAAATGTAAAAAATTATGCATTAAGACAGTGATACTGTTACTATATTGCATTTTTGTGTCTGTTGTTAGTCCTTTCTTATTGACTGTCTCTGTGACTTTGCCTTTCAGACTGCAGAATAGAGGTCGTCTTCTCTCCAGTGTGTTGCCTCTTCTGGTGCCGTTTTCTGTCGTTAATTTGGGAGAAGCTTTGTCCACATTCTGAGCAGTGGTATGGTTTCTCTCCAGTGTGAATTCTCATGTGTATTGTGAGTGAGTTCTTTTGGAAAAACCTTTTTCCACAGCAGGAGCACTGGAAAGGTCTCTCTTTATTATGCACCCTTCTCACATGAGTCATCACGTCACATGAACGAGAAAAAGTATTTCCACATTCCGAGCAAGGATAGGCTGCTCTTTCTCCAGAAAGTTTGAACTTATGTGCTTGCTTGTGACACTTAAATGTTTTTTCAAGTGCAAAACTCTTCCCGCAATCGGTGCAGTGGTATGGTTTCTCTCCAGTGTGCATTCGCTGGTGCCTTTCCAACCGTTGCATATTTGAAAAACCCTCCCCACAGTCAGTGCAAAGGTATAGTACACTTTCAGTGTGTGTTCTTTGATGTCTTTCAAACTTTGACTTGTTTAAGAAACACTTTCCACAGTCAGAACAGTGGAGTGCCAGGTCTCCAGTGTGTACTGGAAGGTGTGATCTTAGTTTTGCCATGTCAGGAAATCTTTTATCACACCTTGAACAGTGGTAAGGTTTCTTTCCTGTATGAGTGTCTTGTGGAAGGTATGCATTTTCTCCAGTATGTACATGCATGTGTGTTTTTAGATCTTCTGGTTTGGAGAAAAGTTCCTCACAATGATTGCAGCGGAAGTATTTCCCTTTCATATGCTTTCGCTGGTGGTGTCTTTTCAAATGATACGATTGAGAATAACTTTTGTCACAATCAGGGCATTGGTGAGCCTTCACTCCTGTATGTGTTAGCTGGTGTGACTTAAGGCGATCTAATCGACTGAAAGCTCTGTCGCAATCAGGGCAGTGGTAAGGCTTCTCTCCGGTATGTGTTCGTTGGTGTCTTTTAAGATCCCCCACTTGTCGAAAGCTCTTCCCACAGTCGGAGCACTGATTAATTTCAGAGCAGTGGTAAGGCTTCTTACCTGTATGAGTTTCTTGCTGAAGGTATGCCATTTCTCCAGCATGTACATGCATGTGTGTTTTTAGATCTTTCGGTCTGGAGAAAATTTCCTCACAATGATTGCAGTGGAAGTATTTCTCTTTCATATGCTTTCGCAGGTGATGTCTTTTCAAATGATACGATTGAGAATAACTTTTGTCACAATCAGGGCATTGGTGAGCCTTCATTCCTGTATGTGTTAGTTGGTGTGACTTAAGACGATCTAACCGAGCAAAACTTTGTTCACAATCAGGGCAGTGGTGAGGCTTCTCTCCAGTATGCGTTCGCTGGTGTCTTATAAGATCCCTCACTTTTCTAAAGCTCTTACCGCAATCAAAGCAGTAGTGAGGCTTCTCTCCTCCAGGACTGAAACCCTCAATCCAATCATCAGTGCCACCTGTATGTTGGGGCTCCTCTCCATTATCCTGTGTTGTTTGGGTTTGTTGTGGTCTGTCTGAGTTTTTATTGTTTTTCTCAGATTGGCACTGGGTGTTGGCTGGGCATTGCGGTGTGCTATGTGAAAGCTCACTCTCTACATTTGCTGCACTGCTGACAGCTTTGAAGTTATTCTCTGGCAGGTCCTGTTGCTTTTTCACAAGTTCATTTTGACGAATGCGTGTGACAGCTTTATCCAGTGTTATTTCTGGGTCCATTTGTAATTGCTCAGACAGTGTTCTGTCACATAAGCCCATGACTAGTCTGTCTCTTATCATCTCACTGAGCAGAGCTCCATAACCGCAATGTTCTGACAAACAATGAAGTGCAGTGATAAAATCATGAGCTGTCTCTCCTGCTTCCTGTTGTCTTTGGTTGAATTTTGTTCGTTCTAATATAACATTCCTCCTAACTGCCAAATGTCCATCTTGCTGCTCATTATTAGAACTGTGGAAGTGGTCCCGCTCGATCAGGTTGTCATCTTGCAGGTCTTCTGGGGTGTCCATCTCCTCTGCCTGGAAATACATTTAAAATGGCATAATTACTAATAGGTCTATCGTCTCTGTTCTCTAAAACAACATTTTGTAATACATAAAATATAGCCTACTTTTCATTATGGTTCAAGTGCAAATTAGAATAGATAGCATATACAATAAATAGCTAAACAAATAACTTAGGTCGATACATCTTTACAGTAGTAGCTAGGTCTAATCATTTGAAATACCTAGCAGTATCAACATGATAATGATGATTTGTTGTTTGTCATTAGGCTTAGCGATCACCATGATATAGCATATTGATTGCATTGGCTTGTGATCTAGGCTAGAAAAGGTTCATTGACAGTAGTAGTAGTGGGCATTTCCATGTAAAAAGCCCCATGAGCACTAGCATGTGAAGTGTCAAATAAAAGTTAAGAGCCTATATTTTTGAGAATTTAAGGCATATATCAAATGTTCAACCATTTTCCATCCTAAAAAAATTTGGAATAAGGAAAGGGTTTCATTTTTGGTGTTGGATTCTAGCTTGAAATATCCTTATTACCATACTAGAAGTTATTACTTTGCATGTATTACCATTTGATTACAGTCCTATCTCACATACACACACTGTCACGCCCATGAGGATCATAGAGAGGCAAGCCATGACAATACCAGTAAGAGGAACCTACTGTGTTTCTGGCTAACAGAGAAGGATTGTTTATCTTAGACATGCAAGGAGATGACTTGCCTAGTCAGAAGGTATAAGTATATGCTTGTGTGACTTGTATGTTGTGTGTGCAGCTACAGCACCCAAGTGGGTTGAATAAACTTGGTTTGAGCTTTTCTAGTCGTCCGTTTGAGTTTCTACTCTGTTTGTTCAGAACCTAACAGTTGGTGTTGCTAGTGATTCACCACGATTTACAGTCGATCTGGAGAGTCCGAATCAGTTGAGCTGGAGCCGGCACCAAAAACAAGGTAGCCACAGTTCCTACAGTTCCTATGAGTGTCACCACTCATTCTGACATCTCTGGGAGAAGAGTCATAGGCTGAACACAAATGATAGGATATGGACCTAGGAAACCTGAGTTTCTTCAGTAGTCCCATTGTGTTACGAACAGTAGATATGGTGTAGGGTAGGTTCTGCAAGGATAGGTCCAGAGTGGAGTTGGGTCCCTGCGAGATCCGTGGGTGGCCCCACGGTGAAGTGTAGATTCCGTGTAGGATAGGTCCCAGGGGGGTTGGGTCCCTGAGAGATCCGTAAGTGGGACGAAGGTCCAAGGGGGGTGAAAGCCCCAACCGTGGTGGCCATAAACCGTGGTGTGTGTATGGATGAATTGTCATTCTTGTATACTACAGTTGTAGAGGAGTAGTCCATGTAGAAGGAGAAAGGCACACGGTGGAGAATAGCAGATATCTGTGCTTAAAGATGAAACATTGTCAGTGAATGGGAAGGTGGATGGTGATAGGTTGCCTGTAAGTTCTGGAGGGCGGCCCCCTCCATGGTGAGTCATCCACAATAGTCTGTGCATACAACACAGTGTCGTCAAGCACCAAAACTGTTAGGATGAGTGACAAAATAATTAAGCGCCTACACTGTTACCCACTCCCCCGGAGAGTAGTATCAGTACCTTGGGAAAGTCATTAATAGAAGGTGAGTTTTATAACCGTGGGTACAGAAACATAACCGTTGGGGGTGGAGCGGAGCCAATAATGATATGGCATCCGGGAGGGGTGGAAAGGTAGAATGTTACCAAAGCATTCGAAGCGCTGAAAAAAAGGCATACGAACAGCACCAAGAATCAAACAAGTGGTGAAAATTGGTACACATCCCACCGATGGACAGTTTAAATCCAGCCAAGAGTGTATGGATGCCATATGTATTGTGGAACACTGAAATCAAAGAACGGCCCAGACCACAATACACCGGCATCCTAACCACAGCACTTTATCAGCAAAGGATCAAAATGGAAAAAAGGTTACAAAAATAAAAACCGGCTAGGTAAAATGGAGCAATAAAATGACTAATAAAAACAAAAAGAACTAGGCGTATCCGAAGGGCGTGCGCACAGATGAGATGAACAGAAGCAGGAATTGGCTAATGCGTTAGAAAAGAGTCAAAAGGAAACCAGGAATTAGAGGGAGCCCTTGAGGATAGACAAAAGCAAATAAAACAAGTCATGGTTTGGCTTCAACAGTATCAAAATACTTGTATATGCCATTGCCACTCCTCCGCTGTTCGCCCCCCAGGCTACAAAGTGAAACAGGTACATCTAGTGTATCACCGTTATACCCCTCTCTGAAGAGGAAAAATAGCAACATGGGTTACGAGACGCGGCGGATGGGCACATTACGAGCCCGCACATAGTAGTCCTGGATAGTGGATCAGCATGATCCAGGTTATCAGAGATGTGCGTCCAGTACGAACGCATGAGACACCAGTTATGTATTATACGAGACAAATAGTCCCAGTGGAGGATAAGCCTATCCCAGCAGCCCCAAATTCAGCATCACCTTCAGCCACTGAGTGTGAGCGAAATGCGTATTTTTATGAAAGCACCACCAGACCCAGTAAAAGAGGGACACAAATCTATCCGTTTCTGGAGGAAACAGGGTAGAATGAGTGATCCAGCAAACGAATGACAAAACTGAGGGATTCTTGACAGCAGTTGAATATTTTGTTATATAAAGTACCAGTCAAAAGTTCACATCACTATTATTCTAGAATGTAGAAAATAGTAAAAATGTAAGAAAAACCTGGAATGAGTAGGTGTGTCCAAACTTTTGACTGGTACTGTATATCTAGCCTCTGTGCAGTCGATTGTGGTTCAGCAAGATAATGGTTTCCATGTGGAAGGAGATGTAGGAGGCTACGTCAAACACAGCTTCCGAGTAGATACCGGCGCTCAAATATCACTAATGGCTCATGATGAGAAATTAGCTACATTTGCGACAGGAAAAAAGTAACACATTCAGCGGAGTAACGGGCGGGAATCGAAAGCCAAACAACCATTATCCCTGTCCTAGATCATAGGACCAGTAACAATACCATGCTAATTTTACATGGCGACGGTTGTGGAACCAATGGTGGGGTTGGATCATCTCTGCGAAAAGCCAGGGGAGTGGATTCTCAAAAGGTAACAAATTAACATGGGCAGTACAGACGGTGAAAGCCGAGCAATAGTTGTTTCAGGGTCATACCCTATAGGCAAAATACTCATTAGATTGCAGTCTGATTGAAGGCTGCAACCCTGTTGTGGTGGAGGTACACCCACTGCAAACGGTAAAGCAATATCCTATGAAACCGGAGGCTGAGAAATCAGTGGCAATATTACTAGAGGGAGGCATAGCCGTCATTGTAAATAGGTAGGCCGTCATAGTAAATAAGAATTTGTTCTAAACTGACTTGCCTAGTTAGATAAAAACAATTGCGGTACGAGGACCAGTCCGATGCAACAGCCCTTTATTTCCAGTAAAGGAAGGACTAAAATGGCGTTTTAAAGTGAATGTTCACGGCATAAACAAACATGCAGTGAAAATCACAGCAGTAGTAGCGGATTTGGCAGACCTATTGGCACCTATTCCCTCAGACTGGTACAGCGTAGTGCTAGGCGATATGGCCAAAATATCATATCATGGTATTTTTCACGGTATTACGGTATTTTATGTTTTTGATGAATAAAAGTTCCACATTTGCTTTATGAGTAGTGACTGATCCTAGGATGGCAACACATACATTCTAAATTATTTCAAGGGGTCTTTCTCCATTCTGATTGGCTTACACCGTTCAATTCAACTTCAACCTAAAATCATTTCCCGCATTTCCTGCACTCATTTGAGATAATTTACACACTGCCACGATATGGGCAAAAATACTAGGCCTCATTTTTAACCAAATGTTGCAATTGCGATTAGATTAAAACACTTGGGTGAACTTTTGGAATCATGGAAATAGAATGTTTATTATAATTATATAGTTAGAATATAAATAATAGTGGGCACTTTGAATACAGTGTTGTTTGACATGACAACGAATGAAAATGTCATGGACGAGTTACTGTGACAGTGTAGGAACAAAAGTGATGTTCCGTGTTTCCTAGGGGAGCCTATTATCTTTGGCTACATTAAATCTTTATTCATATAGCCAACATATTGATGCTTCCCCTATTCCCCTTTGATTTATAAGATACTGTTGCACAAACAACATGCTGATGTAGGCCTCCACTAGCACTGGTATCAGGCTGTATTAGCTAGCTTACGTTTAATCTGACTCAGTACTTTTATTAGCTAGTTAGCCAGCTAACTAGCAGTTAGCCAGATAGTTAGCCAACTAGAGATTAGCATTATTGGCTAACACGATTTAGCTTAACTTGCTAAGAAAATACTAACTAGCTATTTGCAGATGTAAGAAACAAACTAATATTGTAATTATAGAACAATTGTGGATTTATATTAAGATCAAATTGTGTCAAATGGTGCCGGAACAGAAGGCAGATGTTTTTCGTGTCCCCAACCTATTGTTTTTTTGTTTGTTTATCTGCGTTGTTTGTAACTTAATTAACTATTTTTGTACATAATTTTGCCGCTACCGTCTCTTATGACCGAAAAAAACTTCTAGGACATCAAAACTCACCACAGACTATCAGAAACCTTTTTCTTCTTTCAAGACTCGGACGAGCCCGAGACGGAGGATATACGCCTCCCTTGGGAACAGACCACGTGTGACTAATAAAATTTGATTTGAAACATTTTTGTCATGAACATTGTTGCATGTGCTGCATTGGCCATGCAGACTGAAGGAAAGTGGCTCGTGGTCTAGCAACGACAAATGTACTCCTTGAGTGACAGTGGGTGGGACTAAGTCTGTGTGGAAAGTGGCGTGGAGAGTGAGAGCGGAGAGGGATGACTCAAGTAGCAGAGTAAACTATAAAAATGGACGTTACATTTGAGGGTTCCATCTGGTACAGTACATAGATGATTTGTTGTTGGTGTCAAAAGACAAACTCATATGCGAGACCTTACAACAATAGTAAACTATTTGGCAGAGCAGGGTCACAAAGCATCACATAAGAAAGCCCAATTGGCAAAACAGGAGTTAACATATCTGGGGGTTTCAATTTCAAAAGGCACAAAGCACATTACACACAATCCAGTAGAGACAATGAGTTCTCTGGCACGACCAAACACTCATCGCACACTCAGGAAAACCCTAGGCCTTTTCAATTTTGTTAGACATTTTATTCCGTCATATTCTAAATTGAAAAAAGGCACTCGCACATCTGAGCCCTCCTTTTTGCAGGTGCATGGTAACAGTAGAATAAAATGAGAAAAAAGAAGAAACCCACACACTGCTCTTGAAAGCATCATTGCTCTTTAATAAGCTTTACGTATCGGCCTCACGGCCTTCACTCTGATCGAATACAACAGGTGTAGCATTGACAGGACAGAAATATCTAACTATTAATATCAAACAAATCAGGTAAATATGTCATTTCTCTCTCACAGTTTGAGTTAAAGCAGCAATTGTGTCAAGCGCCAGCATTGGGGTTACCAAACCTAAAATGACCTTAACATTTTTGTACATGAGCGGGAAGGGAATTGTAGTGCGGTGGTTACGCAAAATCAAAAGGGGAAGAAGAGAGACCATGTACTGGAGTAAACCGTTAGACTGTAGCGAGAGGAACGCCGCCATGTCTGGGGGCAGTACAGGCGACAGAAAGGGTTTTGCATAACACTGCATCGATCACAATGTGTCAACAAGTACATCTGTATGTTCCACATGGTGTAGCAACCAGTTAACAGCACATTACTAGTGCAAGATGGACAAAATGGGAGTTAACGTTAAATGGGGAAAATCTACAATGCCATAAAATCGGTGCTTTGGATCCTGCGTTGTTAACGCCGTTGCCAACGCCGTTGCCTGGGGAGGGAGAAGCATGTATGTAACCCAGATCAAATTACACAGAAGGCTTTAGTTACATGACCACAGAAGGGAAGAGGGTGACGGGGTATGCTGTGTGTGACAATAGGGGGGGGGTAACAGGAACACCGATCAAAAAAGGGCAATGTCAATTACCCAGTAAATTAGCAGTAGTGAAATGTGAAGCACATACGAGTCATACAGATAAAATAGCCATAGAGAATCGCCAAGGCGGCAGCCTTAGTAAGAGTAGATTCCACTGTAAACAAGCAGTTGGGTGGGGTGTAGGAGCTACTTTCACCACCCTAGTCTGTGTCAGTCGCTGTAACGGTCAATGCCACATGTAAGAGGGATAGATTGACAAAACGCATAGAATGGGTGGCCAAATACGAAGACACGAGAGTACATTGGGGTAGAGTCAGGACTAACGCCACAGAATCACAGAAGGCACAGTAATCTGGGTGGAACAACTTGATAACAGGACTAGTACATTGGACATAGTCTGTTCAGAACAAGGTGTAATCTTGGAACAGAAAGGAGTATGGAAGGTAAGTAATAGCACTGAGTCTAAGGAATTAAACTACATTCTCTCTTGCCTTAAAATGGACATAATGTGCCAGGGTTCTCGATGAGCTGAGGGTCAGTTAATAACTTTCAGACTATTAGTGCTACCCAGGGCTGTTGAGGTGACCGTATTACAGCCACACCGGTGGTCACGAGTCATGAAGGCAGACAAATTCCACAGGAACGTTTAGTCATGGTAATTAGGCTTCTCCATGCTCTGATGCTGGTGCTGGTCATTAGTAGTCGACCAAACTTGCTAACTGCCTGGTACTCAGCACTCTATTGTCCCTCTAATATCAACGCAAATGTAATCGAAAATCGAATCAAACACTTCATAGGCTATGCAATTGCGCGAGAAAACAAAGTGATGGGATCCACTTTTTAGTAGAGGCCATCAGCTTTATATAGACTAGGAATACTATATATATATATATATATATATATATATTTCTCAACTTTCCTAATATTAAGCACATTGTTTATCTTTACAACAGAAATATAGCATTGATGATGGCGCCGGTGGGTAGGGCTGCCGTCTTACCGGCCCTCAACCAATCATGCTATTTCGTTAGTTTTTTCACATTGTTCGTAACTTGTTTTGTACATAATGCTGCTCTTTAATTATTCGTTTTTCTTATCTCTTACTTTTTTTTAAACTTTTATTTTTTAGGTATTTTCTTAAAAGCATCGTTGGTTAAGGGCTTGTAAGTAAGCATTTCACGCTATGGTCGACACCTGCTGTATTCAGTGCATGTGACAAATACATTTTGATTTGATTTGTGGCTGGCATGAAAATGAACCACAGGAAAAGTTTCCTCCATTCAAGTGCACAGATGACATGTAGTTTCCCACTGCCCATTTCGAGACAGGTGTAAGATAATGGTCCATTCTAAATCAAAACAAATTTCACCTACATTAAGTATACGTAAAGACAAGATTAAATCAAGTATAGTCTGATGGGTGACAATATTAGCCTATTACTTGTGAATGATGCATAGCATAAGAAACAAAGCCTTTTTTTGTGACTTTTTCAAATCATAGTCATACCTCATGTAGCCCATAGGGCTATATGTTTTGATATGGTTTGTATCACAACTAAAGTGGCCAAATAACTTCTTAAAATTAAGCACATTAATCCGCTTTACAAGGGGTGTAGAGCCTAACTGTTATACATAAGTAGCGCGTGAGTTTTACATTTGGGGAAGAACATTTCCACTTTAAAAATGCACCTTTATAATTAAAGCATTACACGCATAATCGCATTTGCGGTCACTTTTTATAATGGTGTTTTCCCGCTAGTGGAACATTTGTGCTTATAGCCTACTGCCGTGTGCGCTTATAATGTGAAGAATTAGCCTAATAGTTTATCAACATTTTATGCTAAACGTTCTGATCTGTTGAATCAGCCACATTGCGTAAAAAAAAGCTTGATGCTAGTGGTTATATTAATTTGGGATCTATTGCATCCAACAACTGTCCCAGACTATGTTTGGAATATTTATTTGTCGCACAGAATAGGTTATAAAGTGTGTACAGCCTGCGCAAAAAAACAAAACAGAGCTCATGCCTTTCAACTTTTTTCAAATCATCATTAGTCGCATCATGCAGCCTTATAATGTATTAAAAATCAAAACATATAGCCCAACGTTTGTAGAAAAACTAAAGTTACATTAATAACTCTAAATTAACCATATAGGAGTACCTATTTCTTTGTTAACTGCTCAACACAGAATAGCCACATGTGCACTACCTCAAATCGTTTGGAGAAAATATTTAGAATGTTTTCAGCTTTGTTCAATAGTATTCTTCAAACTAGAAAATATAATGCCATGGAATTCTAAGCAAATATTGTCTACTAAATGAACTAGTGTAGCCCACAGCCATTTGGCATATAGCTACATCAGGAATTAACATAAGGACAACTCAGAGCATGCTATTCTGTTCTTCTGAAGCACACTACATTTTCTTCATGTCATGCTTCTTTAGACAATAAATACTGGATTTATAGTGAAGGTGTAGGCTACACTACATGGTTTATTAGACTTTTTAAAAAGTAGATGTTCCAACGGTCTGCGTGTGGAAGCCAGGAGATGCTAAATGTGTTCACGGAGATGCTAAATGTGTTCACGGAGATGCTAAATGTGTTCACGGAGATGCTAAATGTGTTCACGGAGATGCTAAATGTGTTCACGGAGATGCTAAATGTGTTTACGTTAATTAAACGGTCAATTACCGTGAAACCGACATTTATTTGCTTGATAATCACCGGCTGATGAAATTTCGTGACCTGGGGGGGGCGGCGCGGCATGTTGCCCCGCTTTGAGGATAACACAGTGCCACCAAAAGGCCCGCTTCCAAGGACTGTGGGCTCTCCTCCATGGCCGACGTAAGACATTAAAATGTGTTAACCCTCGCAAGGCTGCCGGCCCAGACGTTGTCCTCAGAGCATGCGGAGACCAGCTGGCTGGTGTGTTGACATACCTTAAGGGAACATTTCGGCATTTCGTGTATGATCGGTGAAAAAGTCCATATTGCAAATGTACGGTCCCTTACTAGACGTCCGAAATCGTTTGTAAAATTTGCGGTCGGCGTCGGGCCGTGCGGTAGGGCCAGACCTACCGGGAAGTCATCAAATGAACTTTGTCGGACATTCGGTTTCCGTTTTATAAAATAAACAAGTTTTTGACCGTTTTTCCGCTATCCCGGAATTTCCCACAAGAGGGCATACGGAATCATATGGCAATTTGGCAAAACATCACGAATCACGACGGGGCCTTATCTCGAAAACTGAAAATATTTCGAAGCCGAAACTTGGTGAGCGTAGGTTTGGCATAATGGGCAGTTGGCCCCGAACAAGATGGCGTCTAGGCCTCGACGGTTTTTGAGTTATGGCCGTTTTTCTGGGATTAAAGGTCCTAAATGGAAATAGAGAAATTATTTTTCCACTTCAGGTCAAAGTCAAGGAGCCTCCGGTGTCAATAAAAAAAGAACCAGACATTTATCTATCGTCATTTAAGAGAAACGGAACAATGACAACTTGGTGATGGTCACAAATAGGCGTTTTTTTTTTTCAACGGTTACAGATCCAGTTGCAGGGTGTTCATACGAATCTTTTTAAAGTGTGCTGCGGAGCTCTGCGAGATTTGTGATTTTCTATGATTTTCTGAAATAACACACACATACTAAACCCTCCGTAAATAACTCAGTTCTCAACGTAAAGACTTAAAACTCAGGATTCTGTAACAGCATACCCCAATGAGGATATGTGTTGATTTGTAGCTTCCTGTGCCAACCGGAAGTGCCATAATTGGTGTCTCAGGGGCTGTTTCGAAGGGTTAAAAAAGTCAGATCTGTCCAAAACTTCATATGTGTGATTAGGCAACCCCCATGAACTGTAAATCAGTCATTTTTCCCCAAAAATTCAAAGGAAAAAAAATTACACTAAAACACAACTTGGAAGGAGGGACGTATTGGGGTGCGTAGAGACAGACAGTGGCTGCAATAGTTAGCTTTGTTCGAGCTAAAAAAGAACCGTCAGACCTAGAGTTCCGAAACTTTAGAAACCTGTTCTAGACCTCCGGTCGATGGTGCGTGGTGAGTTACGTGGCTCTAGATGGTTCTCAGACCGAGAAACAGCCTTGTACATTTGCAATACCTTCAATTCATTTTGACCATCACGAAAATGACGACGTTTAGAAAAGTCTCAGAGACGCAAGGCTAGGTGCATTGAAACCGGCTCGGCCCATAGAGACGGACCCCGACGTTTCTGTCCGATAGCTCGTTCAAGGACCCCGTAGCAAGGCATGGAAAATAGTGGATTTTCAGCACCAATTAGGGTTTTCTTATACATTTGTTTAGGGGCTGAACTAGTGACAGAGACAGAAATTAAATCAGTGTAAAAGATATGATGACGGAGTCACGGGTCAGTCCAAGAGGCAGATTCTGTCAGGACCGATCTCCGTGCATTCTATGGAGTCCCAAAAACCAAGGCATTAATGTTATTTGGAAAGAATAATTGAATGTGACAATGGCAGAGATCTGCATGGCTCAGATTAAGTTAGTAGGTAATAAAGTGTCTGGGGAGCGATACCACTCCACTTTGTGTAGTGGTACAGGGGAGAGCTCACAGTAGAGGAAAGACAGCTAACTGCAGCACAATATTGAGACTACTATGAGGATAAGTTGAACGTCACGCACACCAGGATCATTTGTATTTATTATGGGGTCCAGCGAAAATAAGTGTTACACCATTTTTAAAACATTACATTCACAACAGATTTCACAACACATTAAGTGGCCACTACTCTAAAACACAAAATCCATGTGCACGTGCGTGTATAGCGCGTATGTTATCGTGTGTGTGTGTGTGTGTGTGTGCGCCTGTGTTTGTCTCTCTTCACATGGTGGTACAGTGGTTCATCCTTTAAAAAGTTGCAGCGTACTGCATAGAGGTCGACCGATTATGATTTTTCAACGCCGATACCGATTATTGGAGGACAAAAAAAAGCCGCTACCGATTAATCGGACGATTTTTAAAAATGTATTTGTAATAATGACAATTACAACAATACTGAACGAACACTTATTTTAACTTAATATAATACATCAATAAAATCAATTTAGCCTCAAATAAACAATGAAACATGTTGAATTTGGTTTAAATATTGCAAAAACAAAGTGTTGGAGAAGAAAGTAAAAGTGCAATATGTGCCATGTAAGTAAGCTATCGTTTAAGATCCTTGCTCAGAACATGAGAACATATGAAAGCTGGTGGTTCCTTTTAACATGAGTCTACAATATTCCCAGGTAAGAAGTTTAGGTTGTAGTTATTATAGGAATTATAGGACTATTTCTTTCTATACCATTTGTATTTCATATACCTTTGACTATTGGATGTTCTTATAGGCACTTTAGTATTGCCAGTGTAACAGTATAGCTTCCGTAGAGCGTTGGACTAGTTAACTGTAAGGTTGCAAGATTGAATGCCCTGAGCTGACAAGGTGAAAATCTGTCGTTCTGCCCCTGAAGAAGCCAGTTAACCCACCATTCCTAGGCCGTCATTGAAAATAAGAATGTGTTCTTAACTGACTTGCCTAGTTAAATAAAATATATATATATTTATTTATTTATTTAAATCGGAAATCGAAGCCCAAAAATACAAATTTCCGAATGTTATGAAAACTTGAAATCGGCCCTAATTAATAGGCCATTCCGATTAATCGGTAGACCTCTACCAGGGACTGCGGTTGAAAATTAGCCGGCTGGCTAAAACCGGCACTTTTACTGAAACGTTGATTAATGTGCACTGTCTCTGTAAAAATAAAATATTTGTATTTATTTTTTAAATTTGGGAATAAGAATAATGTTTTATTTTCTGTTCATTTATGAGTAATCTCAACGTTTATATAAAATGTTAAACAGTATGGAGATACTATTCAAAAAGGAGACTGTTGGATTTGAGCTTGAAATATCCTTATTACCATACTAGAATGTATTTATTACTTTGCATGTATTAGAAAGGTATATGTTGGGAGTCAATGAATGGTGAATAGGAACGCTGTGTATAGAAAGTTACAAGAGGTGACAAGGGGCAGCGCAGAAAGTTCATATTCTGTTCAAACATGTTGTTGCTGAATATTCATTTTCTTGAGCAAGGAGGCAAAGAGCAACGGTCTAGTTTCATTTCCTGATAAGGCAGGCCAGTTGCTTTGGAACTAGGACCATGAGGGATGTGGAACTCAACTCGAGATAAGGTCAACAGTTGAAGAGAGAAGACACTGCTGGAGGGGGGCCATAGGGGCCCACCACAAATACCATTTGATTACAGTCCTATCTCACATACACTTCCACTCCCATGAGGATCATAGACTGAGGCAAGCCATGACAATAACAGTAAGAGGAACCTACTGTGTTTCTGGCTAACAGAGAAGGATTGTTTATCTTAGACATGCAAGGAGATGACTTGCCTAGTCAGAAGGTATAATAAGTATATGCTTGTGTGACTTGTATGTTGTGTGTGCAGCTACAGCACCCAAGTGGGTTGAATAAACTTGGTTTGAGCTTTTCTAGTCGTCCGTTTGAGTTTCTACTCTGTTTGTTCAGAACCTAACACTGGTCAAACAGATGGAAATGGGGTCTTAGAAAACATCTAGCAGAAATAGTCTTAAAATATATTAGAAACACAATCATGTGTAAAGACACCTGCCAACTAATATCAACATTTAAATGTAGTTTTGCAGAAATGATTTGCAAATGGAAGTAATTCTGTTACCAAAAACCCACATATCTTTAATATATTTTCTTAGTTCACAGAAGTAACAAGTAAAGTTAGACCTACTTTCTCTTTGTCAGGTGGTGGTCAAAGCAGGATTGTGACATCTGGACAACCCCTCCCTCTCCCTCCAGTTAATGTTAACTACCCCTGCGCTCACTGACACCTACCCATGAGCCCCCTCTCTTTCCATTTACTGTAATCAGCAAACTCACCCTCTGAGCGCCAACCGACCCTGGATGTTGAAAAGTAGTTGAAATGTGGGCAGTCCAAATCTGAACTAATCAGATGTCTGTTTCACAAGTTTGGACAGTACAGTAAAATAAAAATAGGTTCGCGTATAGTCCGGTACAATAAAGTACTGTACAGTAGAATTTAGTACAGTAAAGTGCAGTATAATTTACTGTGTACTCTCGTGAACTATACTCTACCATGCTGTACTTTAATGTCCAAACTTGTTTAACATAGATGTTTATGATCGGTACAGATTTGGTCTGGTCCAGACAAACCAAACTTGGTCTTGTTTGGGGACTGAACTCAGAATAATAGCCAGTGTATAGAATACCCAAACATGCAAAAGGAGGATATTACATTTTTCTACCTTTGTGTACTCAGAATACATCACCATGAAGAGAATAACATTCATAATTATGGATTTCTGTATAGTACAGATCAGGGACCCGTAATTATATTACCATCATTCTGTTACTGGGTGT
Organism: Oncorhynchus mykiss; assembly: GCF_013265735.2. Classification (NCBI taxonomy): domain Eukaryota; kingdom Metazoa; phylum Chordata; class Actinopteri; order Salmoniformes; family Salmonidae; genus Oncorhynchus; species Oncorhynchus mykiss. The sequence goes on from NC_048571.1 coordinate 16,628,445, forward strand.
TAATCCAATTCATTTACTGTGGCTCAATAAGCGAAATATATATATTTTTGTTTTAACTTGAGTCTTCATATCATAGCTGACGCCGCATTCTTTCTGCCGACATATTTGAATCTTAATTCAGAGTGGTTTTTGGAAAACGTAATCAAACTGATGTAGATTATACTGTCATTCTGTTAACAAACTTTATCTGTAATGTTCGAGTACATGTGTTTTTGTAAAATCGTCAGTGGAAATTGTTAAAAGTAGTTATTGTGAAAAGAGTTGTATGGTTTGTTTAACTTTGCAATCGATGGTTTTTGTTTGGCATACTTTTGAAGTGACAAATCGGTGTCTCAGCGTCATTATGTTACCTTTGAATTGCCCGGCTCCTCTTCATCTCGGGTCTCCTGCATTGTTTGGGGTAGTCCTGCGTCCTCAAGTTCCGCCATTTTCAATGGTGTGTTTTGTATCCCAACAGAAGTGTCGCGGGTAAAACCAGAGGCTGCAAACCAACCAAGTCTTACAGCCAAGTCTACTGTTCTATTCTATACACAATATTTTTGACTGATTTTGCAGGTTGCAAATGGAAGCTTTAGGTTAGATTTGATTCGAAGTGAAAATAAAAATAAAACAATCTCACACGACCGTTGTTGTGCAGCTGCACGTCTATTCACTGCTGGTATTCCTCTCTCCACACCAGAACGTGATGCAGTTTAAAATGAACAAGAAAAACGCAGCCAGCTAAACTACTGACAGAGAACGAAGTGTCGTAAAATGCTTGCAGACGTTTCACTTTACGTCTGAATGCAGACTATTCATTTTCTAAAACCAGCGGCGAAAAATCGCGAGACTTCCGGGAAAGCTTGCGAAGCAAACTGACCTGACAACGCCGGGGTTTGTACGGTTTAGAGAAGGAAATGAGAGACAGTGTTGATTTAAGCTTGTAAATCTTGGTGGGGCAAATATTTTTGATGCATGCCAGCAAAGCCACTACACAACACTAAGCAATAGATTCATTGCATTATAACAGTGACAAACGGTGCCCACACTGTTAAGCCTACATAAATCTGTCCCAACAGCAGAACTTTCTTTTCAGCACCATGGAGTGAATCCTTGTCTATCTGCAGAGCCTTGTCTGGCAGCGAAACAGTTCATTCAGCCTCAAAACCTGCCCTGAATGAAGCATCACCACTGATGAGAGGAAGTGAAACATTCTTCCTTAGTAGTTCATTTGAGTGGCTGTAGGACTGTACTGTACTCCTTGAGAAAAGCAATCTCACACGGATGTAGTTTGCTGCTCACACCCAGGTCTTCACAGATTTGCCCCAGCTGGTCATCTGTTAGGGCTACGAGTTTGGCGATGGCACGGTACTCTGAGCTCCATCTTGTCACATATGGTACAATTACTTTCATGCCTGCAATGTCTTCTATTGCCTCTGAAGCGAATGTGGACCTGTGTGCTTTGTTCCAAATGCTGGAACATTTTGACTTTGCACTTCTGTACAACTTCCGTGATGGAAGTTTTGTCCACCTCATTGGTGGCGAGGAGGTTGAGGGTGTGTGCCACACAAAGTTGATGTGAAGGGATAAAAAAAATTAAGTTCTTGTTCATCCTCCTCAAGAATCGCACCCACATCATCAAACCTCACGCCATCATCCGAATTTTAAAGTCTGCATGTATTTCACTTAACGTGGCAGCAATCACATCACAGGTATGACGTCCTCTCAGTCTCACACAAGCCAAAGCAGCCAACTCCCTCTCCAAGGTGTCCTCCTCGAGCCAGTGGCATGTCATGCCGAAGAAGCTTCTGTTATGGGCAGACCAGATGTCTGCTGTGGTGCAGACTGACGTTAAACTCTGAAGTTTGGACTTAGATTCCCTTTCAATTTGTTAAATCAAAAGTCTCTCTACACATGACCTTTCTCCCACCACTGATTCCTTCTACTAGCTTGCAGAATGAAGACATCTCTACTCGTGAAAAGGGTTGCACGTCCTCTATGATGAGGTCAAATACCAGGTGATTAACCCGTCTTTGTGAGGTGTGTTGTGGTTCCTCCTGGTTGTAGTTTTGCTTCAATGTTTCAATGGTGTACAAGATGTCCCTTTTTGGCCATCTGTAGATGGCTGTGCATCTCTGACTTTTTCTGCTCAGGGTCTTCCATTGATTGTTATGCATCCTCTGAAAAAACTAAATGTAAATTACCTAACTATAACATAACAGTATAAGTAAAATAACAGTGGAGTGAGCACATTATTGTTTGAATTAAGGATTGTAGCTACATATTTTTCACTTTCAATAGCCTGCCCCTGACTGATAAACACAGGGCTGGAACACACACACCCACTCACACACGGACAAAGCTGTGGATACAACGATGTCTATGGGGGTTTATATTGTTGGTCTAGAAATACTCAAGTATAAAGAATAAAAACGATGGACTGATACAGACAGTACTATACCTTGAGTTATGATTGAATAACACAGACATTTATTTGGGTTGAAAAAACAATTGAACAGCAGGAAAACCACAGTGTGGCTTCATTGATTCACTGATGTCGTCAGTCCAATCAAGTCCAATCAAAGCTATTGTAGATATGTGATTTGACATCATTTTATTTTGTATTTAACCTTTATTTAACTTGGCAAGTCAATTAAGAACAAATTTACAATGACGGCTACACCTGCCAAACCCGGACAACGCTGGGCCAATTGTGCGCCGTCCTTTGGGACTCCCAATCACGGCAGGTTGTGATACAGCTTGTAATCGAACAAGGATCTGTAGTGACGCTTCTAGCACTGAGATGCAGTGCTTTAGACCGCTGCACCATTTTATCTGAGGTCAATGACTTCTTGGAGGGCACTTCCAATATAACTTTATGGCAGCACCCAAGGGGCTTGAATTTTCAAAGTCTATCCTTAGACTTGGCGGTGACATAGTGTCCCCCCATGGGTGACAGAACACTGAACCAATCACGGTGCAATGCTCCGTATTTTCAGCTGGCTTGCCCCCCCCCCCATCACAGAAAGCACCAAGCTCGGCTGAAATACCTGATTTTGGAGCTGCCTTACTCAAGAAAACAAAAAAAAGAGAATGTTTGTATGCAGCTTTACTAACTCTGATATATACAGTGCCTTGCGAAAGTATTCGGCCCCCTTGAACTTTGCAACCTTTTGCCACATTTCAGGCTTCAAACATAAAGATATAAAACTGTATTTTTTTGTGAAGAATCAACAACAAGTGGGACACAATCATGAAGTGGAACGACATTTATTGGATATTTCAAACTTTTTTAACAAATCAAAAACTGAAAAATTGGGCGTGCAAAATTATTCAGCCCTCTTAAGTTAATACTTTGTAGCGCCACCTTTTGCTGCGATTACAGCTGTAAGTCGCTTGGGGTATGTCTCTATCAGTTTTGCACATCGAGAGACTGAAATTTTTTCCCATTCCTCCTTGCAAAACAGCTCGAGCTCAGTGAGGTTGGATGGAGAGCATTTGTGAACAGCAGTTTTCAGTTCTTTCCACAGATTCTCGATTGGATTCAGGTCTGGACTTTGACTTGGCCATTCTAACACCTGGATATGTTTATTTTTGAACCATTCCATTGTAGATTTTGCTCTATGTTTTGGATCATTGTCTTGTTGGAAGATAAATCTCCGTCCCAGTCTCAGGTCTTTTGCAGACTCCATCAGGTTTTCTTCCAGAATGGTCCTGTATTTGGCTCCATCCATCTTCCCATCAATTTTAACCATCTTCCCTGTCCCTGCTGAAGAAAAGCAGGCCCAAACCATGATGCTGCCACCACCATGTTTGACAGTGGGGATGGTGTGTTCAGGGTGATGAGCTGTGTTGCTTTTACGCCAAACATAACGTCTTGCATTGTTGCCAAAAAGTTCAATTTTGGTTTCATCTGACCAGAGCAGCTTCTTCCACATGTTTGGTGTGTCTCCCAGGTGGCTTGTGGCAAACTTCAAACAACACTTTTTATGGATATCTTTAAGAAATGGCTTTCTTCTTGCCACTCTTCCATAAAGGCCAGATTTGTGCAATATATGACTGATTGTTGTCCTATGGACAGAGTCTCCCACCTCAGCTGTAGATCTCTGCAGTTCATCCAGAGTGATCATGGGCCTCTTGGCTGCATCTCTGATCAGTCTTCTCCTTGTATGAGCTGAAAGTTTAGAGGGACGGCCAGGTCTTGGTAGATTTGCAGTGGTCTGATACTCCTTCCATTTCAATATTATCGCTTGCACAGTGCTCCTTGGGATGTTTAAAGCTTGGGAAATCTTTTTGTATCCAAATCCGGCTTTAAACTTCTTCACAACAGTATCTCGGACCTGCCTGGTGTGTTCCTTGTTCTTCATGATGCTCTCTGCGCTTTTAACGGACCTCTGAGACTATCACAGTGCAGGTGCATTTATACGGAGACTTGATTACACACAGGTGGATTGTATTTATCATCATTAGTCATTTAGGTCAACATTGGATCATTCAGAGATCCTCACTGAACTTCTGGAGAGAGTTTGCTGCACTGAAAGTAAAGGGGCTGAATAATTTTGCACGCCCAATTTTTCAGTTTTTGATTTGTTAAAAAAGTTTGAAATATCCAATAAATGTCGTTCCACTTCATGATTGTGTCCCACTTGTTGTTGATTCTTCACAAAAAAATACAGTTTTATATCTTTATGTTTGAAGCCTGAAATGTGGCAAAAGGTCACAAGGTTCAAGGGGGCCGAATACTTTCGCAAGGCACTGTATATATATATATTTTTAAACAGGACCTGCTCTGAATGATGGGTCGCCCTGGGAACACCTATGTGAGAATGCTGTTCATTGAACGCTGAGCTGTAGTCAACACCATAGTGCCCTCAAAGCTCATCACTAAGCTAAGGACCCTGGGACTAAACACCTCCCTCTGCAACTGGATCCTGGACATCTGACAGGCCACCCCCAGGGGGTAAGGGTAGGCAACGACACATCTGCCACGCTGATCCTCAACACGGGGGCTCCTCAAGGGTACATGCTTAGTCTCCTCCTGTACTCCCTTGTTCACCCACGACTGCGTGGCTAAGCACGACTCCAATACCATCATTAAGTTTGCCGATGACAACGGTGGTAGGCCTGATCACCAACAATGATGAGACAGCCTATAGGGAGGAGGCCAGAGACCTGGCAGTGTGGTGCCAGGCAACAACCTCTGCCTCAAAGTGAGCAAGACAAAGAAGCTGATCGTGTACTACAGAAGGGCCGAACACACCCCCATTCACATCGACAGGGCTGTAGTGGAGCGGGTCAAGAGCTTCATGTTCCTTGGTGTCCACATCACCAACAAATTATCATGGTCCAAACACACCAAGACAGTCGTGAAGAGGGAGCATCAACGCCTATTCCACCTCAGGAGACTGAAAAGACTTGGCATTGGTCCCCAGATCTTCCAAAAGTTCTACAGCTGCACCATGGAGAGGACTGGTTGCATCACCTCCTGGTATGGCAACTGCTCGGCATCTGACCAGTACATCACTGGGGCCATGTTTCATGCCATCCAGGACCTCTATACTAGGCGGTGTCAGAGGAAGGCCCAAAGAATTGTCAGACTCCAGCCAACCAAAAGGCAAAAATGCAACTTGTGTCTAAACTGTCAAATCTGATTTATTTTAAAAGGGAGTCAAAATTTATTAAGTTCCCCATTATAAGTACTTGGGTATTTTGATTGACAATAAGCTCTTTTTTATAACACACATTGAAAAACTGAAAATTAAGATTGGTTTATTTTATAGAAATAAATACTGCCTCACTTTAGAAAGTAGAAAGAAGATTGTTTAAGCAACGCTTCTCCCAGTACTTGATTATGGTGACATGCGGCAGCCTCTGTTTTAAACTCTTTTGACTCAGTACTGTGCTTTATCACTGAGGACAATTATCATACACATCACTGCATTTTGTATAGTCCTGTCGGCTTGAAGTCTCTGACTACCAGAAGGGGCCAGCAATGGTTACTTTTTGTACATGAAGCTGTTCTTCAGAGACTCCCCCACCACCTCAGCTCACATATTAATTGTAGGTCCAGAAATGTTTAGACCAGTTCTCTGGACTGGCTGGTTCTGGAGGCTCGTGGAATAGCCTCCAGGCCACCTTGAAGCTGGATTCGCTTGTCACCATTGGACAGTTTAGATCAATTTTGAGTGAGGTAATGTGCTCATTGTGTTTGTTTGGATTACTCTTGTTGTATTTATTGTATTGATGTTGTTATTTTGCTTTATGTTGACCTGAATTGTGTGTTCATGTTTACAGGGCTCCCTTGAGAGAGAGACCCTGGTCTCAATGGTAACCCCCCTGTCTCATTGGAATGGTCCCACCTGATCTCGCCTGCCTTCAATCATTGTTAGAACAGTCAACTCAATTTCCTTGTCAATATAATAGATCATCTTTGTTATGGATTGCCTTGATACCCATACGCCTCAATTACATGCACTTAGGTTGGAGTCATTAAAACTTATTTTTCAACCACTCCACAAATTTATTGTTAACAAACTATAGTTTTGGCAAGTCGGTTAGGATATCTACTCTGTGCATGACCCAAGTAATTTTTCCAACAAATGTTTCAGACAGATTATTTCACTTCTAATTTACTGTATCACAATTCCAGTACATCAGAAGTTCACATACACTAAGTTGACTGTGCCTTTTATGTCATGGCTTTAGAAGCTTCTGATAGGCTAATTGACATCATTTGAGTCAATTGGAGGTGTACCTGTGGATGTATTTCAAGGCCTACCTTCAAACCCAATGCCTCTTTGCTTGACATCATTGGAAAATCACAAGAAATCAGCTAAGACTTTAGAAAAAAATTGTAGACCTCCACAAGTCTGGTTCATCCTTGGGAGCAATTTCCAAACACCTGAAGATACCACGTTAAACTGTACAAACAATACTACGCAAGTATAAACATCATGGGAGCCCACAGCCGTCACACCGCTCAGGAAGGAGACGCTTCTAGAGATGAACGTTTTTACGAATTCTCTTTAGAAAGACAGGGTCCTGAAAAAGGGCCGTTTCTTTTTTTGCTGAGTTTATATGTGTTCAAGACAACTCGGAAGTTGTGTCGTGTTCAAGACAACTCGGAAACACAGACATTTTCGACACATGGAAACTCATAGAAAGATGAGCTCCAGTTTCCGAATTGGAAAGAAACACTGACCCCTAGTGGTCTGAATATTGAATTTGTTCTCAGGCCCTTCTTATTAACAAGTCCTTTTTTATGAACAAGTCTGTCAAATGAACATATTCTTTCCAGAGCTTATCAGCGTGCACCCAAGATGTTACGTTTGAACCAAAGAATTACATGTAACTAAGATCAAATGGAAACAATGAAATAAGTATATGAAATGAAAAAAATGAATGTTGATGTTAATACTATGTAAAATATCTAATCATGTTGCAACATAATGAAAACAATACCTTAATATATTCAACATGCTGTAAACTTTTTGCAATAACAGTTTCACTTTTTCATCCTCATCACTGTAATTACTATGACACACCCCTCACTATTGTCATTGGTTGCACTAATTACACAGTTTGTCTACATAACCTGGTTCATGCATTCATGACATCACCTCGAAGAAGGCACAGGGATGCTGAGAGGTTGGTGGTTTACCCAATAAACTACTGGGAGCCTTCAGAAAGTATTCACTCCCCTTGACTTTGTCCACATTTTGTTGTGTTACAGACTGAATTTAAAATGGATTACAATGAGATTTTGTTGTCACTGGTCTACACATAATACCCCATAATGTCAAAGTGGAATTATACTTTTCGAAATGTTTACAATTTAATTAAAAATGAAAAGCTGAAATGTCTTGAGTCAATCATTATTAACCCTGTGTTATGGCAAACCTAAAAAAGTTCAAGAGTAAAAATGTGCGTAATAAATTGCATGGACTCACTCTGTGTGCAATAATAGTGTTTAACAGGATTTTTGAATGACTACATAATGTCTGTATCCCACACATACAGACAATTGTAAGGCCCGTCAGTCAAGTAGTTAATTTCAAACACAGATTCAACCACAAAGACCAGGAAGGTTTTCCAATTCCTTGCAAAGGGCACATATTGGTGGATGGGTAAAAATAAAAAAGCAGATGCTGGATATCCCTTTGAGCATGGTGAAGTTATTAAATATGCTATGGATGGTGTATCAATAATCCCTGTCACTACAAAGATACAGGCGTCCTTCCTAACTCAGTTGCAGGAGAGGAACGAAACCGCTCAGGGATGAGGCTAATGGTGACTTTGAAACAGTTAGAGTTTAATGGCTGTGATAGAAGAAAAGTGCACCTTGGTGAACTTCGAGTGAAATGGTTTGAAAACGTTCCTCAATCCAGGCATGGAAGGTGTCGCTGTACTCCTAATAATCCCACAACAAATTACGGCAAATCGAGAAGATTGAAATACTGCAAGTTCTTATTTAAACGGCCTTTTTCATCCTCATGCTAGGCTGGCTAATGCTAGAGCAGCTCATTGGATTAGAAACAGGTGCAACATTTTTATTCTTCATGACTGAGATTAGCCAAACAGCCTTGTGTCCATTTGTCCGCCTGAGCCACGAAGCAAATCAAAATGAAGTGTGCAGGCTTCATTTTTTGGTAAACAAAGTGGAGGTGCAAAAACATATCATAATCCATAATTTGTAAATGTTCACTAATTTTTTGAGCTAGTCTGTATAAAAAAGATAAATATTATGGGAGCATTTTGCAAACCCGCTCCCCTGTCGAACCAAGATAAATGGTTTTGACCACAAAAGTTTTGCTTCACTACATGCTCCACTGCTTTGACTTGTGTAATGTTAGCTAGAAACCACAAGTGCCTATCATGATCATGTGTAAACTCCACATAGTTGTCCTCTGTAGGTGTCATTGAGTAGGTTGATACACCATGTCATGGGTGCACAATCCATAGGTAGCTAGGCAGTACAATATGAATGTCCAATACACACAATCGACTGACAGGGAAGGGGATTTCACACAGTCAAAGTCCTGCACGACGCTAACATGTGTAAACTTTACATAGTTATTTTCTGTCGGTGTCACTGAGAGTAGGCTGATACCATTTCATGTGTATACAATCCATTAGCTAGGCTGTACACAATTCTGAATTCAAATACATACACAGTGCGAATTCAATTGATTAAAATGAATCAATAATAGTCTTTCCAACCTTGTTAAGCATTATCTAGTCCAATTGTGGCATGTTTTCACTATTTTTATCAGTTTGCATCAGTTTCAATGGAGTACTTTTATTTTGAAGGCGGGGGGGGGTCCGACCTTCAGTCGCGGGTTCCGCCCTGGCAGAGGCCCAGCTCTCCTGCAAGGCCTCAAGGAACTCAGCAGAGATGGGGACAGATGGAGAGATATCACTGTCCACCAGTTGATGTCCAGTGCAGTGGCTACCCAAGTGAGTAAGCTCCTCATAGCCTCTCGAGCCGCTGTGGGCGATGAAGCCACACTGGAGGCTTCTGATGGCCTGTCAGCCTGGTAGCACCGCTCACGGTGGTGAACAGTGCCAGTTTCGTCCCCCAGGAACAGCCTATCACTGGCCAACAGGGAACAGCTGTTGTCGCCATCGAAGCCATCAACCTCCTGACCCAGGGCATGCGCTCTCCTTTCAATGTGGTCCCAGCTCTGCCTGCAGTGGCTCTGGCCACGCTTCCTAGGGGGATACTGGGCCCAGTAGAGGGACTAACAGCTCGCTGCCGCACCACTCCTGAGGGAGCCTGGGCCCAAGCCTGGCCGACCCACTCGCGCATGGCCTCCAATCGCGCCAGGTGCAGGCGTTCTGAGAACACCACACAAAACAGGCATCCAGTAGAGTGCTCCGCCGCCCTTTCTGCATGGCTCAAAACCAGGCAGTACATACACAAGGTATGCGGATCCCCAGGGGATGCCACGATCACACCCGTCACAAAGGGGAGCCAAAAGCTCAGCGAAGCCAACAATGTCACAGCAGGGGTCCGAAGCCCTGGGAGAGCTATGTCATGACCCGCTTGGAGGAATAAGAACCCTGTGAGGGATAAATTGCCCATTAAAGAACCCCAAAGTTAATGTCTCAACGTAGTTTTCCATGATACTCACACTCTGCAGGGGAATGAACAAGAAAAATCCCTGCAAGATAATTAACAGAACCCGGGGAGCAGCATGTTCAAGCAATTCACAACACACGCATAGAACAAGCCAGTCGGCAAGTTGTGTAAGGTAAATTACAGTTTGTGGCAGCAAGAACCACCAATATATTAATGCACAGTGAGTCGTAGTGTAACGAAACACAAGCACGACATACCACGGGCGGATGATACAGATCAACCGCTCAAGCTACTTTCAGCTTTAAGGAGAACCTTACGAGACACCATCGAATCCACACGAAGAAGAGGCCCGCAAACATGTGAGGCGTGTGGAAAGACATACATTCAGTCCACCAACTTAAAAGCTTACATGCTAGTTCATGGGGCATTAAAACCATTTATGTGTGACGTTTGTGGAAGACTTACCTTTACAATTATCAACTGAGAATTCACAAGCTAACACACGTGGCTGATGGAGAGGGGCACTCAAGAACCAGAAGAACCCCTCAGCTGCGAGATGTGTTTGAAGGGCTTCAGCTCCATCGGTTCTCTGAAAACACATGGAAGAATTCACACAGGAGAAAACATATACACTTGTTCCACATGCGGAAAGACTTTTCTCCATAAAGTTACTTTTGACTATCACCAGAAATTACACACCGGAGAGAAGCCCAATGCTTGTGGTTGTTGTGGAAAGAGATTTATTACAAAACAATCTCTTAAGATACATGAGCTGATCCATACAGGTGAGAAACCACATAAGTGCAGTGATTGTGGGAAGACTTTTGGATGTATCGCTAATCTCAAAAGACACGAGCGAGTCCACGCGGGAGAGAAGCCTTTCAGCTGTGATGTCTGTGGGACACGATTCAGACAAGCCAATCATGTCAAAACCCACATGCAAGTGCACACAGGAGTCAGGCCATACTCCTGCAAGAGATGTGGAAAAGGCTTTTCTGATTCAAGACACTTCAAAAAGCACAACTGTGTCAGTAGCTAACGCAAATCTTCTGATCGCACTTTCAGAAGTAAGAAATGAGGATGACATGCCATGATGATGCAATCTCAATAACTTGGATATCTAATAACTTGAGTCAGGTGTGTATGAGTCTGAATGCTGATACAGTTTTTTTTGTGTGGATTTCCAAAATGATTCCATAATCTTGGCATGTAAATGATTTATATACTGTGATGATCACATCCCTAATATTCATTGTCCAGTTATATTAGACAAGTCCAAGTATTAACTACACTTTTTGTTCTTTGAAATAGCCTTAACTATTAGGTTGGATGGCCTTATGGGATTCTTTAGGTGCAGGGGAGGATTAACAAATACCATTTATGCAGGGCAGAAACGAGGAGAGAGACGAGATAACCAAACAAAAAAACAGCACAGTCATTTGTGAAATAAACTTTACTGTTGATACAAGATCATTTCAAGGATATGACAAAAATAAACCTGGAATAAAGACTGATACAATATGGTATTTGTGTGTTTCTGTTGTAGTCCTTTCTTATTGAGTGTCTCTGACTGTGCCTTCCACACTGTAGTATAGAGATCAAGTCTCCTCTCCAGAGTGTTGCCTCTTCTGGTGGCGTTTTCTGTCGTTCATTTGGGAGAAGCTTTGTCCACATTCTGAGCAGTGGTACGGTTTCTCCCCAGTGTGCATTCTCATATGTATTGTGAGTGAGTTCTTTTGGAAAAATCTTTTTCCACAGCAGGAGCACTGAAAAGGTCTCTCTTTATTATGCACCCTTCTCACATGACTCATCACATCACATGAACGAGAAAAAGTATTTCCACATTCCGAGCAAGGATAGGCTGCTCTTTCTCCAGAGAGTTTGAACTTGTGCGCTTGCTTGTGACACTTAAATGTTTTTTCATGTGCAAAACTCTTCCCACAATCAGTGCAGCAGTACGGTTTCTCCCCAGTGTGTGTTCTCTGGTGGTCTTCCAACTGACGCAAATTTGTAAAACCCTCCCCGCAGTCAGTGCAGAGGAATGGTATTTTTCCACTTCCAGTGTGTATTTTTTGGTGTCTTTCAAACTTTGCCTTGTTTAAGAAATACTTTCCACAGTCAGAACAGTGGAGTGCCAGTTCTACGGAATGTACTGGAAGGTGTGATCGTAGTTTTGCCATGTCAGGAAATCTTTTATCACACCTTGAACAGCGGTGATGTTTCTTTTCCTTGTGTGTTAGTTGATGTTGTTTAAGCCTCTCCTTTCCTGCAAAGCTTTTGTCACAATTAGAGCAGTGGTAAGGCTTTTCTCCTGTGTGTGTTTCCCGATGTCTTTTAAGATGATATCCGCGCGTAAAACTCTTATCGCAGTCGGAACAGTGGTGACGCTTTTCCCTTGGTGAGATCTTCTCTGTGTGTTTTCGCTGGTGCTTTTTCAACGACCATAACAGTTTGAATCTCTTCCCACAGTCGGGGCAAAGGTGAGGCCTTTCTTGACTATGTACTTCCATGTGTATTTTTAGGTCTACTGGTTCAGAAAAGCTTTTATCACAGTTAGGACAATCACCCTCTTTCTTATGTGTCCTCTGGTGACTTTTCAGAAGATCCGAGCGGGTAAAACTTTTCCCACAATCAGGGCAGCGAAAATGTTTCTCTCCCGTATGCGTTCGCTGGTGTAGTTTAAGTTTATCCACCTTAGAAAAACTTTTACCACAATAAGAGCACTCAAGAAGCCCCAAAGTATGTTTTTGTTGGTGCATTTCAAATGCATTTAACAACTGGAATCTCTTCCCACAGTCTGGGCAAAGGTATGGCTTTTCTCCAGCATGTACATGCATGTGTGTGTTCAGATCCTCTGGTTTGGAGAAACGTTCTTCACAATGATTGCAGTGGAAGTATTTCCCTTTCATATGCTTTCGCTGGTGGTGTATTTTCAGATCATACGACTGAGAATAACTTTTGCCACAATCAGAGCAGCGATGAGGCTTCTCTCCCGTATGTGTTCGTTGGTGTCTTTTAAGATGATAAACTCGTGAAAAGTTCTTCCCACAGTCGGAGCAGGGATGACGCCTCTCACCTCCATTAGAACTCACAATAGGGTCATCGGAAGTATTATGATGAGGCTTCTCTCTGTTCTCCAGAGTTGTTTGGGGCAGTTGTCTTTCTGGGTGCTGATTTTTACCAAGTTCAGGCACACTGTCTACATTTGCTGCACTGCTGGTAGCTTTGAAGGTATTCTCCAGCAGGTGTTTTTCAAGCTTCTCCAATAGGACAAAGCTTTCCACACATTTAGTGGAGTGAAAATTATGTTTGTCTTTCACATGTATTTTTTGGTGTGACTTGAGATTATCTAATCGAGCAAAACTTCTGTTGCAATCAGAGCAGTTGTGAGGCTTCTCTCCAGTATGTGTTCGCTGGTGTCTTATAAGATCCCTTACTTTTTGAAAGCTCCTACCACAGTAGGCGCAGTAGTGAGGCTTTTCTCCTCCAGGACTGAAGCCATCAGTGTCATTAGTATCTAGGGGATCTTCTGCATTCTCCTGCGTTGTTTGAGGTTGTTGTGGTCTTTCTGAGTTTTGATTCTTCTCTGATTGGCACTGGACATTGGCTGGGCATTGCTGTTTGCTATGTGAAAGCACACTCTCTACATTTGCTGCACTGCTGACAGCTTTGAAGGTATACTCCGGCAGGTCCTGTGGATTTTTCACAAGTTCAGTTTGACGAATGCGTGTGACAGCTTTATCCAGTGTGAGTTCTGGGTCAATTTGTAATTGCTTGGATAATCTTCTGTCATGTAAGCCTGCGACTAGTCGGTCTCTTATCATCTCACTGAGCAGAGCTCCATAACCGCAATGTTCTGACAAACAATGAAGTGCAGAGATAAAATCATCAGCTGTCTCTCCTGCTTCCTGTTGTCTTTGGTTGAATTTTGTTCGTTCTAATATAACATTCCTCCTAACTGCCAAATGTCCATCTTGCTGCTCATTATTAGAACTGTGGAAGTGGTCCCGCTCGATCAGGTTGTCATCTTGCAGGTCTTCTGGGGTGTCCATCTCCTCTGCCTGGAAATACATTTAAAATTGCATAATTACATTGCACAAAACATTTATTTTGTTATAATATAGCCTACTTTTCATTATGGTTAAAGTCCAAATTAGAATAGATAGCATATACAATAAATAGCTAAACAAATAACTTAGGGTCTTCACATCTTTACAGTAGTAGCTAGGTCTAATCATTTGAAATACCTAGCAGTATCAACATGATAATGATGATTTGTCATTAGGTCTAGAGATCCCCATGATATAGCATATTGATAGCATAGGCTAATGATCTAGGCTAGAGAAGGTTCATTGACAGTAGTATTAGTAGTGGACATTTCTATGTAAAAAAAAAAACATGATCACTAGCATGTGAAGTTCATGGGAGCACATCAAATTTGGTAACAATGAATGCTGTTTTTTTTTTTATTTTTATTTTTTTTTATTCAACCATTTTTTCCATCCTAACATTTGGAATAGGCCGGAGGCTTTGATTTCTGGTCCAAAAAAAGTTGGGGAGGTAAATATGCACCGACAACCAATTAAATTGGACAATTAATGCTATTTCTAGGAAACGTGACATTAGCTAGGTTTCCATTCCAATTGGCGACAGATTGTAATGTGAATATTCTAGAATCCGCATAAAGAAACTACGCGCATTTCCTCATCAGTGGTATGTTTCCACCAAATGGACTTGTTGCAGATACAAATCAGTGCGTGATGACATACTGCACACAAAGAAAACATCTAGCCGAACAAGTCTTAAAAGGTATTAGAAATACAGCACCAGTCAAAAGTCTGGACACACCTACTCATTCAAGGGTTATTTATTTATTTTTACTATTTTCTACATTGTAGAATAATAGTGAAGACATCAAAACTTTGAAATAACCAATATGGAATCATGTTGAAACAAAATAATGTTAAACAAATCAAAATATATTCTAGATTCTTCAAAGTAGCCACCATTTGCCTTGACAGCTTTGCACACTCTTAGTATTCTCTCAACCAGCTTCACCTGGAATGCTTTTTCAACAGTCTTGAAGGAGTTCCCACATATGCTGAGCACTTGTTGGCTGCTTTTCCTTCACTCTGCGGTCCAACTCATCCCAAACCATCTCAATTGGGTTGAGGTCGGGTCATCTGATGCAGCCCTCCATCACTCTCCTTCGTCAAATAGCCCTTACACAGCCTGGGGTCTTTTGTCCTGTTGAAAAACAAATGATATTCCCACTAAGTGCAAACCAGATGGGATGGCGTATCACTGCAGAATGCTGTGGTAGCCATGCTGGTTAAGTGTGCCTTGAATTCGAAATAAATCACGGACAGTGTCGTTAGCAAAGTACCATCACACCACCTCCTCAATGCTTCACGGTTGGAACCACACATGCGGAGATCATCCGTTCACCTACTCTGCGTCTCACGAAGACACGGCAGTTGGAAACAAAAATCTCAAATTTAGACTCAGACCAAAGGACAGATTTCCACCGATCTAATGTCCATTGCTCATGTTTCTTGGCCCAAGCAAGTATCTTCTTATTGGTGTCCTTTAGTAGTGGTTTCTTTGCAGCAATTTGACCATGAAAGCCTGATTTCACGCAGTCTCCTCTGAACAGTTGAGATGTCTGTTACTTGAACTCTAAAACATTTATTTGGGCTGCAATTTCTGAGGCTGGTAACTCTAATGAACTTATCCTCTGCAGCAGAGGTAACTCTGGGTCTTCCTTTCCTGTGGAGGTCCTCATGAGAGCCAGTTTCATCATAGAGCTTGATGGTTTTTGCGACTGCACTAAAATAAACTTTCAAAGTTCTTAAAATTTTCCGGATTGACTGACCTTCATGTCTTAAAGTAATGATGGACTGTCGTTAATCTTTGCTTATTTGAGGTGTTCTTGCCATAATATGGACATGGTCATTTAACAAATAGGGCCATCTTCTGTATACCACCCCTACCTTGTCACAACACAACAACTTCTTAATGCTCAAACGCATTAAGAAGGAAAGAAATTACACAAATTAACTTTGAACAAAGCACACCTGTTAATTGAAATGCATTCCAGTTGACTACCGCATTAAGCTGGTTGAGAGAATGCCAAGCGTGTGCTAAGCTGTCATCAAGGCAAAGGGTGGATACTTTGAAGAATCTAAAATATACAATATATTTTGATTTAACACTTTTTTTGGTTACTACATGATTCCATATGAGTTATTTCATAGTTTGATGTCTTTGCTATTATTCTACAGTGTAGAAAATTGTAAAAATAAAGAAAAACCCTTGAATGAGTAGATGTGTTCAAACCTTTGACTGGTACTGTACATCCAAACAATAACATTGAAGTAAAGACCCCGGTCAACTAATATTAACATTTAGACTTGCAGAAACTATTTCACTTCTGTAAGTTTAAGAAATCTTGCTTAGTGGCTTGGCATTCTGTTACCAAACACCCACATCTTTAAAATATATATATTTTTTTACAATTTATTAAGTGTTAAAGTGCATCATTATGTTGCCAAATCAGTAAAAGAATGACCAAAAAAAAATCAGTAACAGAATGACTGCAACTGAATTAGTTACAATGGGAATTCATAGTAGTCACAAACTGTCCTCACTTCCGCTGGCATACTCTTATGTTCAGCTCATAACTGTTTACTTTCTCTTTCTGTCACCTGGTGGTCAAAGCAAGTGTGAGAGAATCTGGACAACCCCTCCCTCTCTCTTTTCTCTCCAGCTAATGTCACTGCTCCCGGCTCTTAATGACACCTACCCATAACCAGCCCTCTCACCCACTGAGCCCCAACCAACACCGGACGTCCATGGACATTTGAAAAGTAGTTAAATTTGGTCAGTCCAAATCTGAACCAATCATAGACTTCTGTTTCACAAGTTTGGACAGCACAGTACAGTAAAGAAAAGTAGAGTATGGGACAGTACAGTATGGTACTCTACAATAATGAATTACAGTAGTGTACACTAGAGTAGAGTACATTTTAAAATGTAGTGTATTTTACTCTTCTGTGCTATACTTTGATGTCCAAACTTGTGAAACATTGATGTCTTTGATTGGTACAGATTTTTTTAAGCACTTTATAAAATTACAATTGATTGATTTGGTCCAGACCATCCAAACGTCCTTTTGTTTGCGAGCTCATTAGGAGAACAGCCAGTCTGGAAAATAATACCCAAACATGCAAAGGAGGATATTACATTTGTCTACCTTTGTGTCTATTCAGCAGCCATGATATCATTATGTTCCTGGGTGTTAATCCACTTCACTTACGGTAGTTCAAAAACACGCAGTCTTTCTGCAGACATCTTTGAATCTTACTTTGGAGTAGATATTTACGTTTTTGGAAAATGCTGTCACAAAAAAACGCAGGGAGATTTTACCATCATTCTGTTACTAACCTTTACATCTGCACTGTTCGAGTAAATGTGTTTTTGTACAATTTTCTGGGTATTATTAAAAGTAGGCCTTGTGCATAGAGCTGTATGGTTTGTTTAACTTTGCAATCAATGGTTATTGTTTGTCATACTTTTAAAGTGAAAAATAGTAGTCTCCGCGTCATTCTGTTACCATGGAATTGCCCGGCTCCTCTTCATCTCGGTTCTCCTGCATTGGTTGGGGTAGTCCTGCTTCCTCAAGTTCCGCCATTTTCTCTGACGTGTTTTGAATGACAACAGAAGGGGTTCGGGTAAAACCAGAGGCTGCAAACCACCGAAGTCTGCTATGCTAATCTATACAAAATAGTTTTTGCTGGTAGTAATTTAAGCTTTTGGTTAGATTTATATTCAAAGGGAAATAAAAAATAAAAAGCTTATCTCACAAGATCCTTGCTGCTGCACGTCTATCCGCTGTCTGGTTAGCTATTCCTCTCTCCACGTGTGTGTCGTGAGCAGCATTAGCGTGAGCAACAATAGTGTCATCCGCGGTTCGTTTTCAAAATATCAGTCCCTCATTGAAACCGATGCAAACTGATAAACATTTTGAAAACATGCCACAATTGGACAACATAATGCTAAGCAAGGTTGAGATGTTACATACATTCTCAAAACACATTTAATTGATTGAGGTGAAATTGCTGTATTCAATGTATTTGAATTCAGAATTACTTTGGGGGCATACATTTATGCACTGTACAGCCTAAGGTATGTCATGTGCACCTATGAAATGGGGTATCAGCCTACTCAGTGACACCCACAGAACACAACTATGTAGAGTTTACACATATTAGCGTCCTAGCTCTTATTACAGAACTTTGACTGTGGGAAATCACCATCCCAGTCAGTCTATTATGTACTGGGCATTCATATCGCACTGTACAGCCTGAGCCACGAATTGTGTACCCATGAAATTGGGTATCAGCCGACTCAGTGATACCCACAAAACAAGGTTTGAATGTTATATAAATTAAACCAAATACATTTATTAGGTAATTTTTACAAAAACAACAAAAAATATGTTGAAATCACACTGTGGATGTATTTGAATTTAGAATTGCATTGGGGGAACCATCCCACTTCAATACACACAATAGACTGACTGGAAAGGTGATTTCCCACAGTCAAAGTCCTGAAATAAAAGCTAAGATGCTAATATTTGTGTAAACTCATAGTTATGGCTGTAATGGGAGTACATTTTAAGAGTTTCTCTGAGCAACTTTGGTCAGTAACAAATGTATTTTGATAACGCTTTCAGAGCTGTCTACGGGAGTGAACGCTATTTATAATAAGAATTACATGGAAAATGGCTGGCCCTCCCTTCAGCAAAATATATTTGATACCCTCCCTGACCCTCCCCTATACCCCAAATAATAATTAAAACAAAGTGGATAGCAGAGAACCTGTCTGCCGTTTACCCTCACTTCTTGGACAGACCAGAGCCTTGAATATGCAGTTTTAGAAACTGTTCTTTGTCTTGTAAGCATTATATGGCAAGGAATATTGATAGTGCAAAGGGCTGCAGGCCAGAAGGTTGTGAGTTCGCAGACTACCGTGGACAAGAGTAGGGGTGGAATTAATCTATCATCGTATTTACTGGCTGAGGAAAAAATAGCTTTTTAAACTCAGCTAAAAAAGAAACATCCCTTTTTCAGGACTCTGTCTTTCAAAGAGAATTCGTAAAAATCCAAATAACTTCACAGATCTTCATTGTAAAGGGTTTAAACACTGTTCCCCATGCTTGTTCAATGAACCATAAACAATTAATGATTATGCACCCGTGGAACGGTCGTTAAGACACTAACAGCTTACAGACAGTAGGCAATTAAGGTCACAGTTATGAAAACTTAGGACACTAAAGAGGCCGTTCTACTGACTCTGAAAAACACCAAAAGAAAGATGCCCAGGGTCCCTGCTCATCTGCGTGAACGTGCCTTAGGCATGCTGCAAGGAGGCATGAGGACTGCAGATGTGGCCAGGGCAATAAATTGCAATGTCCCTACTGAGACTCCTAAGACAGAGCTACAGAGAGACAGGACAGACAGCTGATCGTCCTCGCATTGGCAGACCACGTGTAGAACACCTGCTCAGGATCGGTACATCTGAACATCACACATGCGGGACATGTACAGGATGGCAACAACAACTGCCCGAGTTACACTAAGAACACACAATCCCTCCATCAGTGCTCAGTCTGTCCGCAATATGCTGAGAGAGGCTGGACTGAGTGCTTGTAGGTCTGTTGTAGGGCAGGTCCTCACCAGACATCACCGGCAACAACGCCGCCTATGGGCACAAACCCACCGTCGCTGGACCAGTGCTATTCTCTGACAATTTTGTCTCACCAGGGGTGATGGTCGGATTCTCATTTATCATCGAAGGAATGAACGTTACACCGAGGCCTGTACTCTGAAGCGGGATCGATTTGGAGGTGGAGGTTCCGTCATGGTCTGGGGCAGTGTGTCACAGCATCAACGGACTGAGCTTGTTGTCAT
Organism: Oncorhynchus mykiss; assembly: GCF_013265735.2. Lineage (NCBI taxonomy): Eukaryota > Metazoa > Chordata > Actinopteri > Salmoniformes > Salmonidae > Oncorhynchus > Oncorhynchus mykiss. Next base: position 16,648,479 of record NC_048571.1, read on the forward strand.
TGCAGGCAATCTAAATACTGTGCGTTACAGGGAAGACATCCTCCTCCCTCATGTGGTACCCTTCCTGCAGGCTCATCCTGACATGACCCTCCAGCATGACAATGCCACCGGCCATACTGCTCGTTCTGTGCATGATTTCCTGCAAGACAGGAATGTCAGTGTTCTGCCATGGCCAGCGAATAGCCCGGATCTCAATCCCATTGAGCACGTCTGGGACCTGTTGGATCGGAGGGTGAGGGCTAGGGCCATTCCCCCCAGAAATGTCTGGGTACTTGCAGGTGCCTTGGTGGAAGAGTGGAGTAACATCTCACAGCAAGAACTGGCAAATCTGGTGCAGTCCATGAGGAGGAGATGCACTGCAGTACTTAACGCAGCTGGTGGCCACACCAGATACACCAGACTGTTACTTTTGATTTATACCCCCCCTTTGTTCAGGGACACATTGTTCAATTTCTGTTAGTCACATGTCTGTGGAACTGGTTCAGTTTATGTCTCAGTTGTTGAATCTTGTTATGTTCATACAAATATTTACGCATGTTAAGTTTTCTGAAAATAAACGCAGTTGACAGTGAGAGGACGTTTCTTTTTTTGCTGAGTTTATAAACATTTCATGCAATTGTACTTAATTTTACATATTAGCAGATTTTTTTTTTAATACCACAGAAATGACAGAAATAACAAGGTAAGAATGGACAGAGAGATGGGCATATGTATTCATCGTATCGTATTTTTCCAATGCCAAATCAGTATTTGCAACAAAACTGTCCCTATTTTGAATTATTTGCAATCTGAGACATCATTGGGCATCTGAGCATGGTACTTTCAAAAGTTAGGTCTACTCTGTCTGGGGTGGAAAGGTAATCCTATCTACACAGAAAGATGTCAACTTTAACTGCTGGCTACTCTTCTTCTGTGGCTTAACCCAACGAGACTAGAACACAAGTGTTTCCTTAAAGCTGTCTGGGTTTAAACATCTGCTATTGTACAGAAAGTAATAACTTAATCAATTGATCACTTCCCAATCAAAGTATTTTTTGTGACTATAGAAGGCTGTAACTCAGCCTCTGAATGTCATGTTGTGTCTTGTCTCTGTCCTTTCCCTTCACCCTGTCTCCCTCTGCTGGTCGTTGTTAGGTTACCTTTTCTCCCCCGCTTTCTCCCAGCTGTTCCTTGTCTCCTCTAACTACCCATTCACCCCGTTTCCCACCTGTTCCCTTTTTCCCTCTGATTAGGTCCCTATATCTCTCTCTGTTTCTGTTCCTGTCCTTGTCGGATTCTTGTTTGTGTTTCATGCCTGAGCCAGACTATCGTCATGTTTGCTGTAACCTTGTCCTGTCCTGTCGGAATCTGCCGGTCTATCTGAGCCTACCTATGTTTGGTTATTAAAGAAGCTCTGTTTAAGTTAGTTCGCTTTTGGGTCCTCATTCACTCACCATAACACTGAATGTCTCTGGTACACAACAATTATATTTCCATATGCATCGGAGTCACGTCTTTCCTGTGTATTTCACATAAAGCATTAAGGACCAAAGCGCTGTCACAGATTGCTGTATATAATCGGATCCATTGTATTTTCTTCAATCTTAAGCTAACAAGGGGTAGGCCTGTGCTTTGACGTTTTCATTAATAAAAGGTAGGCCTATGGCATACCCTCTCATACCCCCTCAATTCGAGTCTTTGTTTTAATTTAGCCTACCTCTGTGTCAGTGGGCTGTTATTTAAAGGAAGCATGGTGGGTGGAGGAATTGACCTACAAATCTACGGATATAGCAGCAGTCTGTTAAACAGGTAAACCTACCTCTTATTTCTTAAATAGGAAAAAATAAGCTTCAACACAAAGCCCTCTTGTTATTAGTAAAGTTTAATTAAAATGAAGACTGTTAAGGACCTCCCCTTTTTTTCAGTTTTCGCCTAAAAAGATTGCCTGTAGCTCAGGACCTGAAGCAAGGATATGCATGTTCTTGTTACCATTTGAAAGGAAACACTTAGAAGTTTGTGGAAATGTGAAAAAAATGCACGATAATATAACACATTAGATCTGGTAAAAGATAATACAATGAAAAAAAAAGTGTTTTTTTGTAACATCATCTTTGAAATGCAAGAGAAAGGCCATAATGTATTATTCCAGCCCAGGTGTCATTTAGATTTTGGCCAGTAGATGGCAGCAGTGCATGTGCAAAGTTTTAGACTGATTTGAATGAACCATTGCATTTCTGTTCAAAATGTGCCTATTTGGTTTATTAATACATTTTCAAGTTCATAACTGTGCACTCTCCTCAAACAATATCATGGTATTATTTCACTGCAATAACTACTGTTAATTGGAGAGTGCAGTTAGATTAACAAGAATGTAAGTTTTCTGCCCAGCAACAGCCCCAAAACATCACTGCTCTAGAGGAGATCTGCATGGAGGAATGGGCCAAAATACCAGCAACAGTGTGTTAAAACCTTGTGAAGACTTACAGAAAAAATGGACCTCTGTCATTGCCAACAAAGGGCATATAACAAAGTATTGAGATAAACTTTTGTTATTGACCAAATACTTATGTTCCACCATAATTTGCAAATAAATTCATTAAAAATCCTACAATGTGATTTTCTGGATTTTTTATAGTTGAAGTGTACCTATGATGAAAATTACAGGCCTCTCTCGTCTTTTTAAGTGGGAGAACTTGCACAATTGGTGGCTGACTAAATACTTTTTTGCCCCACTGTACAGGGGGCACTGGTACCGAGTCAGTGTGCGGGGTACAGGCTAGTTGAGGTAATCTGTACATGTAGGTGGGGGCGAAGTGGCAATGCATAGGCAACAAACAAACAGCGAGTAGCAGCAGTGTACAAAATGTGTGTGGGGGGGGGGGGGGGGGGGGGGGGTCATTGTAAATTGTCCGGTGGCGATTTTATGAATTGTTCAGCAGTCTTATGGCTTGTGGGCAGAAGCTGTTGAGGAGCCTTTTGGTACTAGACTTGACGCTCCAGTACTGCTTGCCGTGCGGTAGCAGAGAAAACAGTCTATAACTTGGGTGACTGGAGTCTCTGACAATTTTATGGGCTTTCCTCTGACACCACCTATTATATAGGACCTGGATGACAGGAAGCTTGGCCCCAATAATGTACTGGGCAGTTCGCACTACCCTCTGTAGCACCTTACGGTCAGATGCCGAGCAGTTGCCATACCAGGCAGTGATGCAACCGGTCAGGATACTCTCAATGGTGCAGCTGTAGAACCTTTTGAGGATCTGGGAACCCATGACAAATCTTTTCAGCCTCCTGAGGGGGAAAAGGTTTTGTGGTGCCCTCTTCACGACTGTCTTGGTATGTTTGGACCATGATAGTTCGTTGGTGATGTGGACACCAAGGAAATTAACAATCAACCCGCTCCAAAAGAGCCCCGCCGTTGTTAATGGTGGCCTATACGGCCCACCTTTTCCTGTAGTCCACGATCAGCTCCTTTGTCTTGCTCACATTTAGGGAGAGTTTGTTGTCCTGGCACCACACTGACAGTTCTCTGACCTCCTCCCTATAGGCTGTTGTCGTTGATCTTGCCTACCACTGTTGTGTTGTCAGCAAACTTAATGATGGTGTTGGAGTTGTGTTTGGCCACGCAGTCGTGGGTGAACAAGGAATACAGGAGGGGACTAAGTACACACCCCTGTGGGGCCCCAGTGTTGAGGATCAGCGTGGCATACATGTTGTTGCCTTCTCCTACTACCTGGGGGCGGCCCATCAGGAAGTCCAGGATCCAGTTGCAGAGGGAGGTGTTTAGTCCCAGAGTCTTTAACTTAGTGATGAGCTTCGGGGGCACTATGGTGTTGAACGCTGAGCTGTAGTCAATGAACAGAATTCTCACATAGGCGTTCCTTTTGTCCAGGGCAGGTGTGGAGTGCGATTGCATCATCTGTGGATCTGTTGGGATGGTATGCAAATTGGAGTGGGTCTAGGATGTCCGGGAGGATGCTGTTGATGTGAGCCATGAACAGCCTTTCAAAGCACTTCATGGCTACCGACGTGAGTGCCACGGGGCGGTAATCATTTAGGCAGGTTATGGTGGTCTGCTTGAAACAGGTAGGTATTACAGACTCAGTCAGTGAGAGGTTGAAAATGTCAGTGAAGACACTTGCTAGTTGGTCAGCGCATGCTCGCAGTACACGTCCTGGTAATCTGTCTGGCCCAGCAGCTTTGTGAATGTTGACCTGTTTAGAGTTTTTGTTCTCAACAGCATTATCACACAGTCATCCATAACAGCTGGTGCTCTCGTGCATGCTTCAGTGTTGCTTGCCTCGAAGCAAGCACAAAAGGCATTTAGCTTGTCTGGTAGGTTAGCGTCACTGGGCAGCTCATGTCTGGGTTTCCCTTTGTAGTTTGTAATAGTTTTCAAGCCCTGCCACATCCGACGAGCGTCAGAGCTGGTGTAGTAGGATTCAATCTTAATCCTGTATTGACGCTTTGCTTGTTGATGGTTTGTCTGAGGGCATAGCAGCATTTCTTATAAGTGTCCAGATTAGTGTCCCGCTCCTTGAAAGCGGCAGTACTAGCCTTTAGCTCGATGTTGCCTGTAATCCATGGCTTCTGGTTGGGATATGTACGTACAGTCACTGTGGGGACATCTTCATCGATGCACTTATTGATGAAGCCGATGACTGAGGTGGTGTATTCCTTAATGCCATTGGATGAATCCCAGGAACATATTCCAGTCTGTGCTAGCAAAACCGTCCTGTAGTGTAGCATCCGTGTCATCTGACTACATGAGGTCACACCAGATACTGACTGTTTTTCTGATCCCCACCTCAGCCTTTTTTAAAGGTATCTGTGATCAACAGAGGGCACTGTGGTCCTCCCGTAACCTGCTGGTAGGGAAAAGCGTAGAGACCACCCCCCAGGCGGTGGCCATGGTAGCCATGGAAGCCCTGCGGTGGTACGGAAGGAACGGGGCCTCGATCCCAGGCGAAGGGTCCCCCACAACACCCTAGGTCCCGGCGGCCACGGTCTGACAGCGCTGCGGCGCCTAGGGGATGGATCTCCTGTGGGCCCTGAAGGACGGGAAGGTAATTTTACAGAGGAGCAGGATGAGGCGAGTTTGATAAGGACTCACCCCGCTCCTGTACAAGGGCCCGAAAACAGCTTTTTAACAAAGTGACTTTTTAACATGTTTTTCATGTCTTAAAAATGTTGTACCTTTGTTAGATCATTAGTACACATTTTAAATGGCTTTTACAGATGTGATGTTTACAAGGAAAGTACTTTTTATTCATGGTTGTTTTCATTGATTTTAACAACATGTACTTTTTAACAAATTGAAATGTAACTTTCAAATGCTGTGTTTTATGCTTTGTTGCCGTTTTTATGTGTATGAAATGATGTAAAAAATGTATGAGCTGTTTTTAAAGGAAATGTGTTAATAAAACTTTTCCAAAAGAAAAAAAAATCTGTGACCAACAGATGCATTTTGGTATCCCAGTCATGAAATCCATAGATTAGGGCACAATTCATTTATTTCATTTGACAGATTTCCTCATATGACCTGTAACTCAGTAAAATATTTGAAATTGTTGCATGTTGCGTTTATATTTTTGTTCAATATAGTAAACTTGAAGGGAAGCATGATGTAAAATGCGAACCTTGTATTCCAACTGATTTTAGGTCACTAAAGCCAATAATTTACCGCTGCGCAACGGAGTTCTGATTAACAGTGGAGATAGAAAATGTCAATATGATAATCACACGGTGCTATTTATCGTTGACCAGCAGATGTCCCTAATGTTCATTGTGAACAGATAATGACGCTCAGATGAATGAACCGTTTTTAGGCGCCGAAACCTTCAGAAAGCCTTGTCAGATATATGTTTATTTCTTTGCCCTTTTGTAATGTAACTATTTGCACATCGTTACAACAGTGTACATAGCCATAATATGACATTTTAAATGTCTCTATTCCTTTTAAAATTGTGTGACTGTTTACTGTTCATGTTTTGTTTTTTTCACTTTTGTTTGTCTATTTCACTTGCTTTCGCAATGTAAACATTTGTTTCCTATGCCAATAAAGCCTTTAGAATTTAATTTAATATTAGAGAAAGGAAGAGGTAGGAATGCCATTGGCCAATTAATGGGGGAACGTTTAACGCCCCACCCAGCAGACTGTTGACCAATCGCGTTCACGTTGTCATGCTACGTCAAGCGGTTGCTTAGCTAATGTTGGGTTTCTGAGCTAGCGCCATTCACTCCCATTTCCCCATCTCCTCAAAAGGATAAATTCAATTCAAAGGGCTTTATTGGCATGGGAAACATGTTTACGTTGCCAAAGCAAGTGAAATAGATTAGGTATATCTGGCCTCGTTTGGGTGTCAATGGTGGAAACCGCTCGGGGTGATCTTCTTCTTCGTTGGGGTTTAGCGGCGGTTGGCATCCAATATTACATTGCATTACCGCCACCGCGCGGGCTGATCGATATTGAATCAATTACGTCACACTGCAAACGTGCAGCGCTTTACGTGTTATAAGGTTTCGTCCAATGAGAATGCTGAGACACAAAACACTTCCGATATGCTGTCTCTTTTCTAGGGTTTCATTATATAGCACAGCCACAAAGTGGAAATTGGCCATATTGTTAAAAAAAAAGAATGAAAACAAAAAATGTATTTTTGGTCTTAATTTAAGTTTAGGCATAAGGTTAACGACACTGATAAGGTTAGGTTGAAAATCACATTTTAAGGAAATTCATTGAACAATTAGGAGGGGTTATGACTTCGTGGCTGTGGGAACTAGTGACGACCCTTTTCTAGTTTCGCTAGATGTGGAGCAGTGTGAACATATTCCAACCAAATCTATTTTCGTAGATAGCCGAACAAAAATAAACCGAATCAAGGTGATATGAACATATAGCTCGTTAAAGACATGCTTGTTTGGTTATATATTCGTCCTTGCGATATGTTTCGTTTTATTTTAATAAACAATAACGTTACTTGACATAGCTAGCTAGTTGGCTAGCTAGCATGCTGACAAGCAGAATGAATGGGACCGTTCCTTACTAGCTAGCTAGCTAGCTAGCTAGCTTCTCCACATGTGTTTTAGCCTGTTTGCTAGTTAGCTGTCTTCTAGCTATGCAGTTGGTTAGCTGTGCCAACTGGCAAGTCTGTCTTTTCAAATTAGGTTGTCGTTTGTGTCAACTTGAGTAGCTAGTAGGCGTTGAGTCAGCGATATGAAACCGGGAAGTTATCCGAGATAAATAACTGTCAGCTAGGTAACTATGTGACAAGTCATCGCAGGGTATAGATTGCTGTCTGTACTCTTTGCCAGCAGTATTCCAGACGCAACTACGCACGATGTGGTCTAATTCAAGGCAACTGTGTGGCATTGCAAACCCAGCCTTGCATGTTATGCGAACCCAGCCTTGGTAGTGTAGTAAACCATTGTCACTAGTTTTTGTACTGATTACATGTCGTTGTCAGAGTAAAAGGGAACAATATGCACACGGTTTCTGAAATTGACCCCTGGGGTGTGAGAGAGTTGTCAGCCATGTAAAAATGTAATGTTGATATTAAGCATGTCCCATAATTTAGTTGTTTGGTTCAAGAGCATGAAGTGTTTAATTTCTGTTTCTAAATGTTTTGTTGCTGTTGCAGATGCCTCCAAAGAAGGGAGAAGGACCAAAACAACCACCGCTGATTGGACGCTTCGGGACTTCTTTGAAGATTGGGATTGTGGGATTGCCGAATGTTGGGTATGGACATGACTACAATTTAGTAGTTTCCCATAGTTGTAAAGGTAGGGCGTTGGAGAATCATTAGCACAATTCACACTATAGGGCCAACTAGGATTGCACATTTTGGGGAATATTCAGAGATGGAGACTTTCTGTGGGAAAATCAAATCAAACTTTATTTGCTACATGTGCCGAATACAACATGTGTAGACTTTACCGTGAAATACTTACTTACAAGCCCTTAACCAACAGTGTTGTTCAAGAAGAAAATATTTACCAAGTAAGCAAAAAAAAAAAAGTTATAAGAAAAGTAACACAATAAGAATTACAATAACTAGGCTATATACAGGGCACCAAGTCAGTGTGCGGGGGTACAGGCTAGTTGAGGTAATCTGTACATGTAGGTTGTGGTAAAGTGACTATGCATAGGTAACAAACAAACAGCGAGTAGCTGTTGAGGAGCCTTTTGGTCCGTGACTTGGTGTTCCGGTACCGCTTGCAGTGCGGTAGCAGAGAAAAGTCTATAACTTGGCTGACTGGAGTCTCTGCCAATTTTCTGTCCTTCCTCTGACACCGCCTATTATATAGGTCCTGGATGGCAGGCAGCTTGGCCCCAGTGATGTACTGGGCTGTTCACACTACCCTATGTAGCACCTTACTGTCAGATGCCGAGCAGTTGCCATACCAGGCGGTGATGCAACCGGTCAAGATGCTCTCGATGGTGCAGCTATAGAACCTTGTGAGGATCTGGGGACCCATGCCAAATCTTTTCAGTCTCCTGAGGGGGAAAAGGTTATGTGGTGCCTTCTTCACGACTGTCTTGGTGTGTTTGGACCATGATAGTTTGTTGGTGATGTGGCCACCCAGGAACTTAACTCTCAACCCACCCACCTTTTCCTGTAGTCCACGATCAGCTCCTTTGTCTTGCTCACATTTAGGGAGAGTTTGTTGTCCTGGCACCACACTGCCAGTTCTCTGACTACCTCCCTATAGGCTGTTGTCGGTGATCAGGCCTACCACTGTTGTGTCGTCAGCAAACTTAATGATGGTGTTGGAGTCGTGTTTGGCCACGCAGTCGGGAGTAAACAGGGAATACATGAGGGTACTAAGTAGGGGAATTAATGGAAATGAATGCAAATTAATATTAATACAATTTAAATGTAGATGTTTTTTCATTGGATATATTTACCATATCATATGGAGACAGAAACATACACCTTATCATAAGTAGACATAATTGCAAATTATTAAATTATTAATTAATTAATTATTATTAAATTATTTAAACAGGTAGGCCAGTTGAGAACAAGTTCTCATTTGCAACTGCAACCTAGTCAAAATAAAGCAAAGCAGTGCAACACAAACAACAACACAGAGTTACACATGGAATAAACAAACGTACAGTCAATAACACAATAGAAAAGTCTATATACAGTGTGTGCAAATTAAGTAAGGAGGTAAGGCAATAAATAGGCCATAGTGGTGAAATAATTACAATTTAGCAATTAAACACTGGAGAGATAGATGTGCAGAAGTTGAATGTGCAAGTAGAGGTACTGGGGTGCAAATGGGCAAAATAAATAACAGTATGGGGATGACGTAGTTGGATGGGCTATTTACAGATGGGCTATGTACAGGTGCAGTGATCTGTGAGTTGCTCTGACAGCTGGTGCTTAAAGCTAGTGAGGGAGATGTGAGTCTCCAGCTTCAGTGATTTTTGCAGTTCCAGTCATTGGCAGCAGAGAACTGGAAGGAAAGGCGGCCAAAGAGGAATTGGTTTTGGGGGTGACCAGTGAAATATACCTGCTGGAGCGTGTGCTACAGGTGGGTGCTGCTATGGTGACCAGTGAGCTGAGATAAGGCGGGGCTTTACCTAGCAAAGACTTATAGATAACCTGGAGTCATTGGGTTTGGCTCTAGGTCATGTAGTTAAATGATGATGTAGTTCAAATTCCCAAAATTCCCAGGCTTAACTTCCCATGAACAATTTCCGGAAATTTACAGGAAAGTTTCCGACCCTTTGCAACCCTAGGGCCAACCCAACCTGTACTGTTCTGGCTTTCCAGCAACTGTGGTGGCTGCATGTCACTACAGTGCAATTCAGACAAATGTATCTGCTTTTGTTGTTCAGTAGACCCTACCATACAGATGTCTTGGGCTGTAGAATAGTGACAGACTTTGTCTCGTAATTTTTGTCTACAGGAAGTCAACATTCTTCAATGTGCTGACCAAGAGCCAGGCCGCAGCAGAGAATTTCCCCTTCTGCACTATCGACCCCAACGAGAGCAGAGTACCCATCCCTGACGAACGCTATGACTACCTCTGCACCTTCCACAAGCCCCTCAGGTAGGGTTGTGTGTGTGAGCAGAGTGCACATTCATGTAGAACGTTACAACTACTTCTGCACCTTCCACAAGCCTTGGAAATGTGTGTATGAGTAAACACTCTGTACATCAAGTTTGTGTGTAACTTCTCAGTCTCTTTCTCATTGGACAGTAAAGTCCCAGCGTTTCTGAATGTGGTGGACATAGCTGGGCTGGTGAAAGGTGCTCATGCTGGACAAGGACTGGGCAACGCCTTCCTGTCTCACATTAGTGCCTGCGACGGCATCTTCCACATGACACGTGAGTTTAACACACACTCGCAGAAACGCACTCACACACATGCACTCAATCACACACTGTAATCCTGGTATACATTTCGCATTAAAACCGCAAGCATGGGAAGCTTCCATTCTAATCAATAGGGCACTCACACCTACTCGATGCTAGCACAGTTCAGATGTGCATGCACAACAACAACAATATACTCAATTCCTATTTTATCAGCTTTGTGAAGTCTAGCACCATGGCGTAACCTGGACATAATTGAGTGTTTGTGTGTGTAGGTGCATTTGAGGATGAGGACATCATCCATGTGGAGGGTAACGTGGACCCAGTGAGGGACATTGAGATAATCCATGAGGAGCTACGGCTGAAAGATGAGGAGTCTCTTGGACCAATCATAGATAAGTTGGAGAAGACCGCTGTCAGAGGAGGAGACAAGAAACTCAAACCTGAATACGTGAGTAGAGTGTGTGTGTGTGGGGGGTGGTTGATGAGTGCCCTATTGGGTCTGAGACTGAGGTCTGAAGCTGTGTGAGTGGGCTTGATTCAAGCACTTGAAACACTTTTCCATGCCCTCTCGTAGATATTTTGAGACCCACAGGCGTGCCTAGGGAGAAGGGGCCACAGATAAAATCAGAATTCAGCATTTGTTTACTCATGTTCTCTCCTTTCATTCCCTTCTCTTGTTCCCTTCTTCCCTCATCCCTCACTCAGGACATCATGTTGAAGGTAAAGAACTGGATTTCCGAGGAGAAGAAACATGTCCGCTTCTACAATGACTGGAACGAGAAGGAGGTATGACTATGTGTGTGTGCTCACAAAAGACAGAGGGCAGAGTACCATTAGTTGCAGGGGCCTGTATACCAGCACACACACATCTAATCCAGTGTGTGTGTGTGTGTGTTTATGCAGATAGATGTGCTGAACAAATACCTGTTCCTCACGTCCAAGCCCATGATCTACCTGGTCAACCTCTCAGAGAAGGACTACATCAGGAAAAAGAACAAGTGGTCAGTGGGTTCTCTTTCTTAATTCCTTATTCCTGCTTTCTAAATCTTACGTTATTTGGGTTGTGATGCCTGGCAACCATTATCTGAGGAGCTGAAATGCTACTTGTTGAGGGTCTGAACTTTACTTGCAGTAGGGGTTTATTTTGTGATTGTGGCATTTTGTGCAAAATAAACACTGACAGTTTTGTATGTGCAAAAAAAACCTGACTGTTTGGTTTATTAAAGAGCAACTTCAATCAAAAATCAACTTTATTTTTCTAATGTAGAGGATCTTTTCTCTATGTATATACATAGGATTGTTTTCTCTTAAATATGCATTCTCTCCCAGGCTGATTAAGATTAAGGAGTGGGTCGATGCCCATGACCCAGGGGCTATGGTCATACCAGTGAGTGGAGGTCTTGAGGCCAAACTACAGGACATGACCGACGAGGAGAAGGACAAATACTGTGAGGAGGCGAAGACTCAGAGGTACACACACGGACAGATCAAACACACAATGAACACATTTTATGATATTGCAAGCGGTTAACTTATTAACTGTGTATGTGTGTGTATTGCAGTGTACTGACTAAGATCATTAAGACGGGCTATGCAGCTCTGCAGTTGGAATATTTCTTCACAGCGGGACCAGACGAGGTTAGAGCGTGGACTGTCAGGGTAAGAGACACAGTTTGGTTATCTCTCCCACAATGAGGTGTGGGTGTGACTATCACAGCGTTATATATTACTCCTCTCTGTCCTACAGAAAGGCAGCAAGGCGCCCCAGGCGGCAGGGAAGATCCACACTGACTTTGAGAAAGGTTTCATCATGGCAGAGGTCATGAAGTTCCAGGACTTCAAAGAAGAGGGCACCGAGAATGCTGTCAAGGTGTGTGTGATGGCATGCCATAAGTACTTGTCAAAAGTTTTTTTTGTCTAATCTTATCTGGATAAGACCATCTGATAAAGATGGCACTGTACTGGATGGCCTCCGTTTTGCGAGCTCTGACCCAACTTTGTTATTTTGTGACTATTGACGTTTATTTTTCCTTTATTTTCACAATGTATCCGTTGTCATTTCTTATAACCGACAATAACTTTTGAACATCATATCAGCAGTTACTTAGCCCAATTCCGGCTTCAACTTTGTGGGCTCTTAATGTAATTCTGCCCCAATTGTCCGGGTATCCAAGAGGCAATGTCGGCTTTACAGAGGGGGAATCCTGGTTGGGATTAAGGCGAAAGGAAAAGCGGCCACCTCTTCCCTCTATTCTGTTGGCCAATGTACAGTCACTTGATAATAAAATGAATGACATTTTGATTGCGGATTTGCTACCAACGAGTCTCTTGTAACTGCAATATTCTCTACTTTTCTGAAACATTGCTTTTTGGACAAGATTAATTAATTAATTACTTGAGTTGGATAGCCATGGGGGGCATGGCTATCCAACTCAATTAATTCTCCATTCGCAGAGAGGACAGGACAGTAGATTCAGGAAAATTGATAGGGGGAGAGGTGTGCCTCTTCATCAACAACAAATGTTATTCTGACTCGAGCGCAAGTATGCCCCCATCGACAGGGCTGCAGTGGAGCGGGTCAAGAGCTTCAAGTTCCTCAGGGTCCAAGTCACTAAGGACTTAATGGTCCACACACATGCGTAGTTGTGAAGTAGGCACCCTTGTATTTATTCCTATGCACACTCTCAGGACTCTACATACTCACGCACACTGACACTCCAACATACAACATTCACACACATTTTTATACTGACTTTATACACACTCAAATATAATATTAATTTATGCTGCTGCTACTCTATCATACATCCTGATGCCTAGTCACCTTACCCATAAACTTATCTACCTCTATCGCTCCAGTTTCCCTGCACATTGTAAGTATGGTATTGGAACTGACCCTGTATATAGCTTCTTACTTTCTTGTGTTCTTATTTGTATTTGTTCTACCTTTATTTGTTAGTGCTACATTGATATTGATCACTGCATTGTTGGGTTTAGTTTGCAAGAAAGGCATTTCACTGTACTTGTGCACGTGACATTAACTTATCTTGCTAAATTACATTGTATAATGTAAATGAAGTTTTTCTGGTTTGATTTGTCCCATAGGCTGCTGGGAAGTACAGGCAGCTGGGCAGGAACTACATCGTGGAGGACGGAGACATTATATTTTTCAAATTCAACACACCCAATGCACCCAAGGCAGCGAAGAAGTGATGGGACCAATGCGACCAGTACAATAACATAGGGTTTTTGTGTCCCGTCTCAATTTGTCCTCGAGGGCCGCAGTGTCTGTTGATTTTTCTCCCCTCTCCCTGGTATTATGAATGAGAAGATAAGAATTAATCATTCTAATTCTATGTATGGTAGGATGAAAATTGAGTGCACACTGTAACCATTGAGGTCCTGACCAGGTCCTAACGTGTTTTCTGGTCAGGTTATTTTATCAGGAAAAACTCTGGGCCCTAGTCAGGACTGATCGGAACATGGAGGGACCATTATTATTATTTTAAGTAAAGTAGGCATCTCTGACCGTGCCTGACCAGAAACCACCAACGTGACTTTTAGCTTGGGACCCTGATTATCGCACCTACCAATACACTATTATATTAAATCTATATCTTTGCCCACCTCACACAAGACATTGCAGCCACATTGTGAATAAGAGGAAGATATAAATCAGTCTTCTGACACCCCTGACCACGTTCATATTTGTGGAGGAGACTATTGCTTTCATTTGCTCTGGTTACAAAAGGAAAACATCAACGAGCTAGCTTGCTACTTAGCTAAACAATGGAAGGTGCACAATCCATGGCAGCTAGCTGGCAAACAAGCTACCTTCTCTATAAATTAGCTTGACGTGCTAGAAATGAATAGAAGTTGAGTAAAAAGTTACTAAAATAAACGTTATCTTCTGAATCAATGTCTTTATCATGTATTGAATGTAGAAGTTTTAGTTTAATCTCCTTCCCAAAAAACGCAATCTCAGACTGTCAGTGAATTAGGTTGTCTCCATGGTACCCAGACAATTTCTGCCATATAGTACATGCCTTCAAACGACCATAAAACCAATCTAAGTATGCCCTTACCTAAGGAAAGCGTTTGAGGGACTCTATGTAACACTCCAATTCCCTTAGGCAAGGGGAAATTATGAGTTTTGTGCAACTGGGCCCGGGCCTGACAAGCATTTTCATGGAAACGCATGTACTGCAACCACAATATGGGTCAACAATACACTCAATAAAACAAGACAACAGATTCCGTTTGTGTTCAAATGTGTTTTAATTGATGGGTGTTCATGTGCGTGTTGAACCAGAGTATGTATTTTGAAATGGATGGGATGCTTGTAACAGCCTGGGGGAACATGCTGATACTGCAAAATAAATGACATGCACAGTGACAGGTTCTGTGCATACTAGTCTGCGTCGTGGTTCATGCAAAAAAATATTCCATGTTGCAATGACTATTTCCCAGCGCATAGACGAACATTTTCAGCATAACTGAAGCAGTTCCTTACAAAAAGCAAAGGCAATGAGCAACATCTGGCTGGCAGCCTCAAAGAACAATGTAGCCAAAATGTTCACGATCACTGCACTTAAATATAACAGAGCTTAGTTGCAATGTTAGCCAGCTAACCAAGTAGTGTAACAAGGTGAATATGCGGATACATTAATACGAAAATAAATATTGCTGCAATTACATTTGCCATTTTCCCAACACTTCCTGCTCTTCAATTTCAACCATAGATTCCCAGATATGAGGTTCTTGTCTAAAAACAAACAGGAAACAGATATCCCATAAAATGACGGACATATCGCTTGGTCATAGAATTCTCACCAAACCACAGAGTTAACCAATCAATTTTGAGAAGAACGGCGGGACTTCCTGTTACGTTGCTAGCGCCCCCCTTTTTGTGTTTCCCTCACTGTCAATCAAAATAGAAAAAAATCGACCCGAATTCACCGATCAACACAAGCCCGCCTTTGATAAAAGATAATCATGTTCGGAGTTTAGTTGATCAGATAATCTTTCGATTATTACCATTCACGATATGACTGGTACATAACATTTAACCCATCAACCAACCGGTGAGTTTGTACGTTACAACCGATAGCAAGGCAGGCTAACTACGTCTTTTAATCTTTTGCAGGAGACCTATGCTAGGTAGTTAGCTAGTTAACAAAAGTAAACATTCAATCTGTGTCGAAATCCGCATTGAAACCTTGTCGCAAAGTTAAGGTTTGCCGTTTATTCTTCATCGACCGAAGTTTGTTGTCTCTTTGCAGCCTTTTGGGAGCAGAAACCTGTGAGAAATTTAGTGTTTTGCTAAATTTTCCTTTCTCTCCATGCTAGCGCCAGAGCAACATTTGAAACAAGAGGAAATGGCTACCGCGGACGTGGAAGGCAGTCAAAGCGAATTCCTACAGCACGGCGGAGCCTCGGAAAACCAGGTACCCCAACATTTTCTATCTCGTATTTCGACTCCTCCGAGCTACTACTGTGTGGTGTTTTTAGCTAGCTAGAAGTTCACACGTTTTAAATGTTGCAGGGGGTGTAAAGCTAGTATACTTCCGCCGCTGTGTTCCCCGCTATAACGGCCACCCACTTTACCCCTCTAGAACCCGCCCATAGTGGGTAGGACACAGCCCGTCACTTGGTCAGGTCGCCGATATTTAGCTCGTCTACCTGGGGCTAGAGGGGTACAGTGGGGAAAGGAGGGGTGAGTGGGGAAACCGAACAGAGAATGTGGGAATCTGCACCCGACTACAAAAGATCTCCCCACACCCATGCTGTAGCGATTACGTATTTTGTCTAGCCATACTAGCTGTCTTCGTTGGATGATAGAAGGGAGTCTTCGATGATTTGTCTAGTTGTGGTGACTAGCTCTCGAAAAACCATTCTCCCTATGTAGGCTGTTCAGCTATTACTTTCGCCCACATTTGGCTCCACAATTCCGAAGCTGTGTTTTAACATTTAGAAACGCCAATCATTGCTTTCAAAGTGGTTTTCAAAACATACGCTGATATCCGCCTTAATTTCCATCTGATATTAAAGATATCTTTCAAATAATAAAAAAAATATACTAACTGTAGCCGTTTTGCACAGATCGACAAGCTGTGTGCCTCCAGTTGATGAACTACACTTCATCCCCAGTTGTGCGCACACGCGTGTTCGGGAGCTCGCTAATTAGCGCCGGTGGCCGCCAATGTCTCTTCTGTCTTTGTAAACAAGCGATGTATAACATGGAGAACTGACCGTGTGGGAACACTAATCCTATAAAAATGTGTGTAGTAATTTAACCTTTTTGTTTAAAACCATAAATAAAAAAAGTCTTCCTGATATGAAAGATACTTCCTTATGTTTCCAAAAACGTACCGCAAGCGATGCATGTTGATGTTTAGGGCTCGTCAGAATATACTGTACCTTCGTCAATAGGCGCTGAATATGGTAGGTGCGTCACATGCTTGAGGAAGTTTGGATCCTTTCTTATCAAACCACCTAGCTAAGCCAAAGTCTGTATAGCGGATTCAGAAATATTTAGGTTAATGGTTGATTTCTCATGTTGTGACATTTTTGCCTTATTAAGGGAAATGTCTTGATACTACTGTATTACTAGTCCACTGTTGCAGATATCAAATCCTATATTATAGGTATCTATTTTAACAAGATCCACAATAATTGTCTTGTCTACTGACACTGTATTGTGATAACAAACTATACTGCACGTCATTTTGCCCTATTCACAGTGTGGAGCCTACACCCTGATATCTGTCTCTGTACCTCTAGCTCTCGTCTCAGATAGTACAGAAATGTCATTTCCAAATTAATATTTTGCTTCATATTCTTTGTGAACTACAATGCAAGCGCGTAAGACTTATGACCAGTGCCTTCTACATATCTGTAACTAGATCAGCTTTTTTCATTCCGCAACAGTGGATCTGAATAATAATTTATGAATGTGTGTGTCTTCTCTCTGTCAGACCACAGACATGACCGCCATCCAGCTAACAGGTTCAGACCGTTGGGAGTTGTTAACCCCGGTCTCTACAGGGAAGGATGCGCAGCAGGGAGTCGTCCACATTCCTAACTCTGGCATGATGACCTCTAACGGCCAGTATGTTCTCCCTATCGGGAACATGGACAGTCAGCCCATCTACGTCACAGCATCTGGCAACGACGGCTCAGCCAACGGAGTGTCCAGCATACAATACCAGGTAGTGTACTGTTCACACGCAGATACTTTTGGCCATGTAGTGTATGTGGACATCCCTTCAAATGAGTGAATTTGGCTATTTCAGCCACACCCGTTGCTGACGGGTGTATAAAATCGAGCACACGGCCATGCAATTTCCATAGACAAACATTGTCGGTAGAATGGCCTGTAGTGAAGAGCTCAATGACTTTCAACGTGGCACCATCATAGGATGCCATCTTTCCAACAAGTCAGTTCGTCAAATTTCTGCCCTGCTATAGTTGCCCCAGTCAGCTGTAAAATTCGTCTGTCCTTGGTTGCAACACTCACTACCGAGTTCCAAACTAACTTTGGAAGCAACGTCAGCACAAGATCTGTTCGTCGGGAGCTTCATGAAATGGGTTTCCTTGGCCGAGCAGCTGCATACAAGCCTAAGATCACCATGCGCAATGCCAAGCGTCAGCTGGAATGGTGTAAAGCTCGTCGCCATTGGACCTTGGAGCAGTAGAAACACGTTCTCTGTAGTGATGAATCACGCTTCACCATTTGGCAGTCCGACGGACGAGTCTGGGTTTGACTGATGCCAGGAAAGCACTACCTGCCCAAAGGCATAGTGCCAACTGTAAAGTTTGGAGGAGGAGGAATAATGGTCTGGGGCTGTTTTTCATGGTTCGGGCTAGGCCTCTTAGTTCCAGTGAAGGGAAATCAGCGCTGCAGCATATGATGACATTCTAGACAATTCTGTGCTTCCATCTTTGTGGCAATAGTTTGTGGAATGCCCTTTCCTGTTTCAGCATGACAATGCCCCTGTGCACAAAGTGAGATCCATGCAGAAATAATTTGTTGAGATTGGTGTGGAAGAACTTGACTGGCCTGCACAGAGCCCTGACCTCAACCCCATCGAACACCTTTGGGATGAATTGGACTGCCGACTGAGAGCCTGGCCTAATCGCCTAACATCAGTGCCCGGACTCACTAATGCTCTTATGGCTAAAGCTGCAACAAAGTTCCAACATCTAGTATAAAACCTTCCCAGAAGAGTGGAGGCTGTTGTAGCAGCAAAGGGGGGGGACCCACTCCATATTAATGCCCATGATTTTAGAATGAGATGTTTGACGAGCAGGTGTCCACATACCTTTGGCCATGTAGTGTGTGCACCTGGTAATCGACCTGGTAATGGACACCTGCTAACAGAGGTGTGCATGTGTGTGAGTGTACCTCTGTTAGCAGGTGTCCATTACCAGGTCGATTATCATGTTATCCCTTACACACAATATTCTCTACACACAAATGTCGAACTCTCTCTTCCATGTCATCCCTCAGATCCACAACTCCGATGGAACTCTGGCAGGCTTCTCTGCGCAGGGATTGGACGATGGCTCGGGCCAAATCCAGCTCATCCAGGACGGTAGCCACGGCAATATCGGAATCAGCGTCGCCACAACAACAACCTCTGACCTCCTAACGCAGGCTGGGCATATGCAGCAGATTCAGAGCGTGTCATTGGCCGGGGGCACGACCTATAGCGGCGCGGTTCCCATGGGGCTGTCGGGGGGTAACATAACTTTCCTCCCTATCAACAGCATAGACCTCGAATCACTAGGGCTTGCCGGTGCTCAGACGGTTCCCATAGCAACGACGACCGACGGTCAGCTGATCATGGGCAGCCAGGCGCTGGAGGGGCCGGAAGGTGGAGCCAAACAGCTAGCGACCCTAGTTAGTGAAGCTAACGGTAACCCAGACCTCTACGTGCCAACAACCTCATCATCCCAGCTGCCTGAGACCATCGACGGGACGGGGGTACTGACCCAAGCTACTGCCGTGTCCGCCGGGGTTTCAGACGCATCCCCAGAGAACTACAACTCCCACAACCACCTGCAGCAAATACAGGTCAGTCATATGACATAATTCCCTAGGCTTTATTCCCAGTGCCCTACACCACATATAACAGTCATATTACAGTGAGCCATGATACAGGAAAAAAGTTACTAGTCTTGTTTAACTTGTTTTCAGCAGGTCATATCATATTACTATGTACGTTGCTGTAGGTTCTCCTCGGGACACTGTTCTAAGAGCATGGCTGAAAAATACCATGACTGAATTAAGTCTGTTTCATCCAGGTGTCCACCGCTAATGCCTCGTCCTTCTCCCAGCCCATCCTACAGCTGTCGGGGGACAACCAGGGGGCCCAGGGACAGGATCTATCCCAGTCTGGGCAGACGCTCCAGAGTGTCCAGCTCGTCAACCCTGGAACCTTCCTCATCCAGGCCCAGACAGTCACTGCTTCGGGACAGATACAGTGGCAGACCTTCCAGGTAGGTTGTGTGGGTGTGTGTTTATCTGTTTCAATACGTAGGTGTGTGGGATCATGCATGTGTGTAACTCTTTCAAACGCACTCTCTCTCAGGTCCAAGGGGTCCAGTCTCTGCAGGGCCTCCAGCTCCCCCAGGCCCAGGGGGGCCAGCAGCTGACTCTGGCCCCAGTCCAGGGCCTCTCTATGGGTCAGGGAGGATCCATCACCCTGCCTAACCTCCAGACTGTTACAGTCAACTCTATAGGACAGCCAGGGATACAATACACACAGGGAGAGGAGGCCGGCAGTCCTGCAGGTAGGAACATGCATACGTATACACATACATACATACATACAAACCCCATCTTTCTATTTCTTACTTTGTCTCTCTCACACACACACACACACACACACACACAACTATCAGGCATCCAGATAAAGGAGGAGCCAGACTCTGAAGAGTGGCAGCTGAGTGGTGACTCCACCCTCAACCCCAGTGACATCAACAACCTGCGTGTCCAGATGGATGACGAAGACATGGACATGTCCACCGGGGATGGCAAGAGGTTGAGGAGAGTCGCCTGCACCTGTCCCAACTGTAAAGAGGCTGGAGGGAGGTGGGTTGGAAAGACACACAAAACAATATATTAACACAAATGTATATAAAAACGTTGGATCCTAGGCTTTAGCTCAGTGGGTTAATGTGGTTGAACCGGGGTCTACACTCAGTAGGGTCAGTTTCAACCACCACAATTGAAATTCCAGTGACTGCATGAAGTTGACTTTGTGTGTGACCCCCAACCCTCTCTCTTGTCACCCCTTCCCCAGAGGGTCGAGTCTTGGTAAGAAGAAGCAGCATATCTGTCACATCGTGGGCTGTGGGAAGGTGTACGGTAAGACTTCTCACCTCAGGGCTCACCTCAGATGGCACAGCGGAGAACGGCCCTTCGTCTGCAACTGGATGTTCTGTGGCAAGCGGTTTACCCGGAGTGACGAGCTACAGAGACACAGACGGACACACACGGGTAGGAATACACACGAACACCATCTTCACTACATAACACAAGCTTAACGCTTACCACACTTATTCTTTCATCACTCTCTACCTCTTTTTCTCCCTTTCATTTCTCTGTCCAGGAGAGAAGAAGTTTGTGTGCGCACAGTGTTCAAAGAGGTTCATGCGTAGCGACCATCTGGCCAAACATATAAAGACTCACCAGAATAAAAAAGGTGTGGCTTCCTCCTCATTGTCTCCGCCCCCCAGCGACACCATCATCACCGCAGACGGAACCACCCTCATCCTTCAATCAGCTGCTGGCGGCCACGACCTCCTAGGCAATCAGGAGATCCCTCTGCAGCTGGTCACCGTGGCGCCCGGTGAGGTCATGGAATGAGGACGTGGCTTATAGACTGGCCAATAAACAGGGACCGTGTGGGCTTTTTTTCTCCCCCCCTTTGTTTTTTGTTTTTTTATTGATTTTTTTTATATATGAATATATATACGTAAATATATATGACAAATATATATATATTTTAAGTAAGAGTTATCATGACTTTATGTTTGTTATTTGCAGTCTTTTTATAGGCAGGCAAACAAATTACATTCAATGTTGTCACTATGTACACACACAGACACACACACTCTCGCAAACATGAATACTCACTACGAAATGCCTTATTTTGTATCATACTGTTGTATAAAATGCTGGAGATGCATGTGTTTTTTAAGCTTTTTGCAGATCATGTAATTGTGTTAGGATGCAGGGAATAGGAAAAGTGTAGTAGCCCTCTCTCTAGAGCGATTGATTGAATAATTGATTATATTGAATCATCGGTCGCTTTCTCTAGAGAGTGTGGGTGTCTGTGTATTGAGAGAGACTACAGGTGGCTTCATTAACTCTTCACCTGAAGCGACAAGCATAACACCCTTTTAAGACCTTGTGAACACTGTCATAGCCATGATATAACACTTTTTTTTTTTTACATTTTTATTATAGAACACTATGACAGCGTTTATAACAACCAATATCTGCATAATGTCAGACCTTTGTAATGTAGTGGTAGAGTTGGGCTTGCACACTGATTCTCCAACACATACCTTTGATTTGTTAACAATGTTCTGATCAATTAATGTTTGGATTGATTGAAACTTTGCTAACCAATAAAGGTATGTCTGTGTGGACACTTTTATTTCCATGTAGATTTTTTTCCAGCCCTGTACCCCATGAAAGTGATGTGACCTCATGCTATTAAAGCTTGTGTCATGTGACATGCCCTGTGGTTTCGGGTGAAGCGTTATTAGCGGTTGGATTGATTTGGTGATAAAAGTTGGCCATACATGCAGCTCTAGGGTCAGTTTAGGATTTATCCCCCTTAATGTTTGAGGTTAGGATTTGGGGGGGTAAGCTGATCCTAGATCTGCCTGAAGGAAACGTTGACCCACGGCAGAATGTTTGGGTCATCACTCTAGCCAACTCAAGTCAAATGTGTCTTCAGTTAACTATTTTTTTTTTCCAGTTTTTTTACTTTTTGTTGTATAGCTACATTTTATATTCTGTTTCTATGACTAGCTTAGTTTGGGACTTGTCAGAAGGAAGCATCTCAGATCGGTTTCTACCCATGGAATTAAAATTAGTTAAAGGACACAGGTCTGAAAATCGACTTGATTTCTCAATTGCCCACCCAAAATGGTGACAACATTTTGAACTTGCCATTTTTGCATTTCTGGAACAGTTGAGGTTCACTGACCAGTACATTGAACATTTCATATGGTACATCAAATATGGCCGCCGGAGCATGCACCCACTGCAAGACATTTGGTGCAGTCCAATTTTCTACCCTTCTCCTGAAGTGTGTACTCGTTCACTCACCTGCATGGATTTAAATGGAGTGGATTATGGTGGAAACTTCCTCCAGACATTTTTCTACCAATCCACACATCTGGGTGAGGGGTAGAATCTGAATCGCAATATTCTGTTCTACTCATTCTAATTCTATTAAGTTTCCACTGCTCTCAGGCTAGTTGCTTCTCATTGTAAAGGAAACAATCATGCCATTATTATTTCTAAATGTTATTGTAATCTTTCCTGTCAGTATGTGCATGTCTTAGCGTCCACTTACCTGTATATTATCTTCTATTCACATTGTTTATAGAAGCCATTTTCTTTAGATAAATAATTTTGTTGTATCAAAAGCTTATTTTAATTGTTTTTTTTAAAAGAAAGTGTAAAATTTGAATGTTACTTTTTGTAAAACCTTTTTTCAAATGGATCATAATTAAAGTCTGATTCCTTCCAATGACAGACTGTGTGCATGTGTGTGTCACTAGTTATTTTATGATAACTGCAAAGATTATTCCTCTCTGGTTACAGAGCTTGCAGGTCTTCTGAAAACAGTAGGTGGCAGCAAAGCCATTTGTGGCAGGATTACGTCAATTGACATCCACAAAGAACAGTTTGCCTTCAACAATGGCTTTTATGAAGAAGAAACTGCAGATTTGTTGGAATAATCATGTATAATAATCATAATTATGTTCTGGTATCTTTAGCTGTTGGTTACATTATGTTCTTGATAGAACCCTGACCTGTTCACCGGACAGGTCAGTGCTACCTGTCTGACCTGCTGTTTTCAACTCTAGAGACAGCAGGAGCGGTAGAGATACTCAATGATCAGCTATGATAAACCAACTGACATGTACTCCAGAGGTTCTGAGCTGTGGCACTCTTGACAACCACTGATTATTATTATTTGACCCTGCTGGTCATCTATGAACATTTGAACGTCTTGGCCATGTTCCGTTATCTCCACCCGGCACAGCTAGAAGAATACTGGCCACCCCTCATAGCCTGGTTCCTCTCTAGGTTTCTTCCTAGGTTCTGGCCTTTCTAGGGAGTTTTAATTTGACACTGTGCTTCTACACCTGCATTGCTTGCTGTTTGGGGCTTTAGGCTGGGTTTTTGTACAGCACGTTGAGATATCAGCTGATGTAAGAAGGGCTTTGTAAATACGTTTGATTTGATTTTGATAGGTCATTTAAATAAGAGGCAAAGACTACATTTAGAGAACTGAAACGTTATCTGACTGTCACTTCATTGCAATAGTAAGAGCTCGTAAGTATCCTAGCCATGTTTACGACTAAAACAAATAATTGTATAACTAACCAAAGATAGACCAGAGCCTGTCGTTTCCAATGGTAGCAAATTAATCATAGTGGGCAGAACAGGCAAGATGGAGGGCAGAGCCAAGCACAAGCTAGTGTGCTCATGTTGTCACATTTATTTGCATATTTCCGTTAGAGAACACTTACTCTGAAGTGCTCGTGTGCAATAACTCAATTTGCCTTTACACTCGTTCTGAACAATGCCATAAAAAAGTAGGCAAAGGGCAAAGTTTACAAAAACTCCACTCTGTTAGAGATTATAGTTTTGGAAACAGAAAACTGTATGGAGACCAATGACATAATTAGCAGAATGTCAGCCAAAATCCGTCTTGCTCCATCTTCTCCCGCTGTTGGCCTATGGGCTTCACATTTATACATCCGGTGAAATGTCTGTCTCATTGTTCTATCTGTGACTCAACAACAGATGGAAGGGGTTTAGTTATCTTAATCTTTTACTAAAGTAAAAAAAAACTTGCTAGCTAGTAGTAGTGCAGTCTTAATTTTTACCCGAGTTGGCGAAAATCAAATGATTGATTTCAAGACTGGGCTGAAAATCGCTCAGTTCTCATTTCGATAGCTGAGGCAGCCGATAATGCAGATCTAGCGCACTATCGGACTCCGGACTCAACTCCGACTCTTGTGTACTCTTGTGTTTGGAGTCGACTCTTGCTATACTCTCAAAACACTGAAACAGATAGTATTTTATTGAACCTTTATTTAGTTAAGAACAAATTCTTATTACAATGACAGCCTACCGTCAGATACGTACATACCACTTCATCATCAACAGTCCTACTGTTAGGGTTGCGTCAATTCGAATCTGGTATCAGGATAAATATGACATTGAGTCACCGATTGTATGCTATGTATTTTTTATTAGCTAAGCAATAAGTGGTAAATGCAATTTTCGTATATTCGGGCTCTCTGTCACACCTCGCAGGGCAAAACAGAGAACTGACTTGTTCCTGACAAAGATATTATAATATACTCTTGACAGAAGTAGTTCCTGCTTCCGAGCCGGCCTGTCAGAGTAGAGACTGGGCGTGGTTTAAACTCACTCAGCCTATCGTTGATTGTTGGCGCACAGGCTGGTCCCAGCCCCCTAAGCGCTTCAGCGGTCAGTCGTTGTAGTTGTGTAGAATATCTATGCACTCACACACTCAATACAGTTATCTCACACCTGGCTCTTGTTATCTAACAAAATACCATTTGTTCCCGCAACACTACGTTCTGAATGTGCCCTCACAACTCATTGCACAGTTCCTGTCTTCATGTTATTCTGTATTTTTCCATCACGAGAAAGGCCCATGGCCCTGAAACTGTTAACAATGTCTCAAGTCAGCTATGTTGCATAACACATATACCTACACAAGCCAACAGCAAATAATATTCCATCACATATGATATGGTAACGGGCTATAGTGTATAACACAGAACCTCACACTACTAGGAAGACTATATTTGCGTTCTAGAGGACTGACATGAGCATGACGCTGCCCATTTGCTGATCAACTTAACCTATAACAGGCCTATTTTGTTTGAATATCGAACGTGATGTGTTCAGACTTGACAGATCCCATGGGATTATATTTTATATGCAGTATTTTGTGTATATTTTTATTTGAACTTTGATTTAACTAGGCAAGTCGGTTTTAAGAACAAATTCTTATTTACAATGACGGCCAAACCCGGATGACGCTGGGCCAATTGTGCAGCTCTATGGGACTCCCAATCACGGCCGGTTGTGATACAGCCTGGATCCGATGTCTGTAGCATTGAGATGCAGTGCCTTAGACCGCTGCGCCACTCGGGAGCCTCAAGCCTATTATTTGGTATGCTTTTGCCCTATTCGGACGGGTATTACTAGAAACGTTGGTTTTGTCATTATATTCCAAACATGTGCCTTGTTCCAGTGGTCGATTCACACAATCTGCTCCCTGTAATTCTAATTTATTTCTATATTTTTAATTAAATTGATTTATGATGGAAACCTGAATGTTTTTATTGTGGGCGTGGATATATTTCAACGTCATGTCTAGACGATAATAGGCTACTACAACTCATGCTCTGCTGCCAAATGCAGGCCTGTAGGTGTCCCTATAGTGTGTTATGCAGCACTATACAGGATCACTCCAATAATGGTATCTTTCCAATGGTTTGAAGCAGCTAACTAGCCTCTCCATCAGGGTGCTCTGCTGTCACCCCATTCGGTTTGGTTTGTGTCATATTGTTTGAAGTTCGTCCTTGTTTTTATTACTTGTGACCGTGTACCAACCTGGGCGATACTCTGGTCTTCCAGTATTGCGGCGTTGAGGGTTTGTCTTTGTTGTTTGTGTTACTTGTCTGTCCACCGGAACCCTCACGGTTTTAGCCTTCGGGTCCAGGGACCGTGACTACCACGCAAGATCTGGAGACGGTGTGTTTCACTACCGTGGGCTTGCAGTCCTCTCTGAGAGTGAGCTAGGTGTTGCGAGGCGCTCCACCTTTCGTTAAAGATTTTTTATAACTAAACACATTTTTTATTTAACCTTTATTTAACCAGGTAGGCTAGTTGAGAACAAGTTCTCATTTACAACTGCGACCTGGCAAAGATAAAGCAAAGCAGTGCAACACAAACAACAACACAGAGTTACACATGGAATAAACAAACATACAGTCAATATTACAATATAAAAAGTCTATATACAGTTTGGGCAAATGAGGTAGGTAAGGCAATAAATAAGCCATAGTGGCGAAATAATTAAAATATAGCAATTTAACACTGGAGTGATAGATCTGCAGAAGATGAGTGTGCAAGTAGAGATACTGGGGTGCAAAATAGCAAAATAAATAACAGTATGGGGATGAGGTAGTTGGATGGGCTATTTACAGATGGGCTATGTACAGGTGCAGTGATCTGTGAGCTGCGCTGACAGCTCGTGAGGTAGATATGAGTCGCCAGCTTCAGAGATTTTTGCAGTTCGTTCTAGTCATTGGCAGCAGAGAACTGGAAGGAAAGCTGGCCGAAGGAGGAATTGGCTTTGGGGGTGAACAGTGAAATATACCTGCTGGAGCATGTGCTACGGGTGGGTGCTGCTATGGTGACCAGTGAGCTGAGATAAGGCTGGGCTTTACCTAGCAAAGACTTATAGATGACCTGGAGCCATTGGGTTTGGCAACAAATATGAAGCAATGGACAGCCATTGGTGGGTAGTATATGGGGCTTTGGTGACAAAACGGATGGCACTGTGATAGACTGCATCCAATTTGCTGAGTAGTGTTGGAGGCTATTTTGTAAATTACATCGCCGAAGTCAAGGATCGGTAGGATGGTCAGTTTTACGAAGGTATGTTTGGCAGCATGAGTGAAGGATGCTTTGTTGTGAAATAGGAAGCCAATTCTAGATTTAATTTTGTCCCTTGGAGATTCTTAATGTGAGTCTGGAAGGAGAGTTTACAGTCTAACCAGACACCTAGTTATTTGTAGTTGTCCACATATTCTAAGTCAGAACTGTCCAGAGTAGTGATGCTGGACGGGCGGGCAGATGTGGGCAGCAATCGGTTGAAGAGCATGCATTTAGTTTTACTTGCATTTAAGAGCAGTTGGAGGCCATGGAAGGAGAGTTTTATGGCATTGAAGCTCTTCTGGAGGTTAGTTAACACAGTGTCCAAAGAAGGGCTAGAAGTATACAGAATGGTGTCGCCTGCGTAAAGGTGGATCAGAGAATCACCAGCAGCAAGAGCGACATCATTGATATACAGAGAACAAAGTCGGCCCGAGGATTGAACCCTGTGGCACCCCCATAGAGACTGCCAGAGATCTGGACAACAGGCCCTCCGATTTGACACACTGAACTCTATCAGAGAAGTAGTTGGTAAACCAGGCGAGGCAATCATTTGAGAAACCAAGGCTGTCGAGTCTGCCAATAAGAATGTGGTGATTGACAGAGTCGAAAGCCTTGGCCAGGTCGATGAATACGGCTGCACAGTAATGTCTCTTATCGATGGGGGTTATGATGTCGTTTAGGACCTTGAGCGTGGCTGAAGTGCACCCATGACCAGCTCTGAAACCAGATTGCATAGCGGAGAAGGTACTGTGGGATTCAAAATGGTCGGTAATCTGTTTGTTAACTTGGCTTTCGAAGACCTTAGAAAAACAGGGTAGGATAGATATAGGTCTGTAGCAGTTTGGGTCTAGAGTGTCACCCCCTTTGAAGAGGGGGATGACCGCAGCAGCTTTCCAATCTTTGGGAATCTCAGAAAGAGAGGTTGAACAGGCTAGTAATAGGGGTTGCAACAATTTCGGCAGATAATCTTAGAAAGAGGGGGTCCAGATTGTCTAGCCCGGCTGATTTGTAGGGGTCCAGATTTTGCAGCTCTTTCAGAACATCAGCTATCTGGATTTGGGTGAAGGAGAAATGGTGGGGGCTTTGGCGGGTTGCTGTGGAGGGTGCCGGGCAGTTGACCGGGGTAGGGATAGCCAGGTGGAAAGCATTGCCAGCCGTAGAGAAATTCTCAATTATAGTGGATTTATCGGTGGTGACAGTGTTTCCTAGCCTCAGAGCAGTGGGCAGCTGGGAGGAGGTGCTCTTATTCTCCATGGACTTTACAGTGATAACCACAATAACAACGAAATGTGCAAACGTTGCCCAATTAGCGGGAGGGTTGGTGGCAACTTTATGTCCTGTGTGGTGCTGAAGTTCAGAGCGGCTTTCAGTCAAAACCAATACAGGGCTGTGAAACACTGAGCCTGAGCTCTGATGTCATTTATAGCATGTTACTGTACAGCCACTGCGTTACATTTTCAAGCCGTATACAGGTATGAGTGTAAAGGGTTACTAAATGACAGTGGGAGCACATCAAAGTTATGAACAGGTATTCATCATTTCTTTGTATTTGACCTTCTGTCATGTTCTATCCAAAAGAGGACTTCATCAGAGGGCAAGGATATCATCAACCAGAGGATAGGGATGCTCCTGGCTATTATCCTCAAGACTAATGCATCTGTAACTTTGTCCAGTCCTTCCTGGGATGGGAGTTTTGGAGACAGGGCTGTCCTAAAAGCACATTTAAAACCCACTACAGCCTGGGGGTGACTAGTTCCATGTTGCCAGAACTGCAGCAGAGAGACTCCTGTCTGGAAGGACTTTCTATTAACCCACCAGAGCGAACGCAACACATTATAATTTTTGTTCTCCATCTCCAGGGGTCTCATTTATCAACTGTGCGAAATTACAAATGATGGTGATTCATCAAACTGTTGATCGCAACATATGTTTTTATTGATAAATCAGAGCCATACTATATTTGTGCGGTCATGGACTAGCATTACAACCCCACCTGGAAAACTCCATTCACCTTTTCTGGTAACAAAAATACCCTCATATGCTGTATGATTTGGAAATGTTGGAACTGGGTCATGATAGTTCCTAAAAGAAAGAGCAATGGCAAATTTGATCACACTTCTGTCAATCTTTTGCAATTACTTTTTCATACTCAACATGCATGTGAGTGCCAGACACTGGCTGCACATTCTGCAAGATTGATTGTCTATTCAAGTAAATGCTACAGCCCACAAGTGTATGCAAAAGAAAAACTGCTGTTGAATCTTTTTTTTATCGATAGATGATTGTGTTTTTATCTCCTGGCTTGATATAGGCTCTGAGACAAAATAGGCTATGACATTGTGCACCTATTGCACATATATTTATCATTATGTTTTTATTCACATTATTATGAATGACTCCATTTCCCCCAAATAACAATATTTGCTGGCAATACCATTCTTCAAACACTAGAAGTTGTGCGTACGCATGGTCTGAGCTGTGCGTGGAGATACGCACCCTTTCCATCAAGTTCAAATTTGAAGAATACCAACCTTTGCAGGAAAACTGGCACACACAAGGCTTAGTGTTTTTTGTGCTTACGCTCCTTTGATAAATGAGGCCCCAGAACTCGTTTCCACAGAATCTTCCGCAGGCACTATTCTCGCTCCCGTTCCCAACACCAGGCACTATTCTCGCTCCCGTTCCCAACACCAGGCACTATTCTCGCTCCCGTTCCCAACACCAGGCACTATTCTCGCTCCCGTTCCCAACACCAGTGTTTCCAGAGCCGCTCCCACAGCCCGGAATACCGTTTGTGTCAGAGCCACAGCCATTCCCCCATGTTCAACAGCCACAGGCACATCGGCAACAGGGTACGTGTACACACACACACACGCACTAAATGTTTTCAGCGTAGTTGATGTGATGGTGTGTGTGTTCCAGAGTGCAGAGAACAGAATGGAGTCAGACAGAGGAAGGAGATGAGAAATTTCCTCCACCACTGAACCATCAAACACAGACCAGACTCCAACCCCTGAGACCTCCAGTCCACAACCCCCTTAGCCAGACACAGACCAGACACCAGCTCCTGGCTCTGACACCTCCAGTCCACAACTCCCTCAGCCAGACACAGACCCCACCCCTGGGACCTCCTCTGACCAACTGAAGCCGTTAGTGTCTTTTAAACAACGTTAAAGCTTGCCTGTATAATGCAAGAATTTGCTACAGTAGAAGTCGGAAGTTTACATACACCCTAACCAAATACATTTAAACTCAAGTTTCAGAATTCCTGACATTTAATCATTGAAAAAATTCCCTGTCTTAGGTCAGTTAGGATCACGACTTTATTTTAAGAATGTGAAATGTCAGAATGATAATAGAGAGAATGATTTATTTCAGCTTTTATTTCTTTCATCACATTCCCAGTGGGTCAGAAGTTCACTTACAGTCAATTAGTCTTTGGTAACATTGCCTTTAAATTGTTTAACTTGGGTCAAACATTTCAGGTAGCCTTCCACAAGCTTCCCACAATAAGTTGGGTGAATTTTGGCCCATTCCTCCTGACAGACCTGGTGTAACTGAGTCAGGTTTGTAGGCCTCCGTGCTCGTACACGCTTTTTCAGTTCTGCCCACATTTTCTATAGGATTGAGGTCAGGGCCTTGTGATGGCCACTCCAATACCTTGACTTTGTTGTCCTTAAGCCATTTTTCCACAACTTTGGAAGTAGGCTTGGGGTCACTGTCCATTTGGAAGACCCATTTGCGACCAAGCTTTAACTTCCTGACTGATGTCTTAAGATGTTGCTTCAATATATCCACATAATTGTCCTCCCTCATGATGCAATCTATTTTGTGAAGTGCACCAGTCCCTCCTGCAGCAAAGCACCCCCACAACATGATGCTGCCATCCCTGTGTTCACGGTTGGGATGTTGTTATTTTGCTTGCAAGCCTCCCCCTTTTTTCTCCAAACATAACGATGGTCATTATGGCCAAACAGTTCTATTTTTGTTTCATCAGACTACAGGACTTTTCTCCAAAACGTACAATCTTTGTCCCCATGTGCAGTTGCAAACCTTAGTCTGGCTTTTTTATGGCGGTTTTGGAGCAGTGGCTTCTTCCTTGCTTAGCAGCCTTTCAGGTTATGTCAATATAGGACTTGTTTTACTGTGGATATAGATACTTTTGTACCCGCTTCCTCCAGTATCTTCACAAGGTCCTCAGATGTTGTTCTGGGATTGATTTGCACTTTTCACACCAAAGTATGTTAATCTCAAGAAGACAAAACACATCTCCTTCCTGAGCGGTGTGATGGCTGCGTAGTCCCACTGTGTTTATACTTGCGTAATATTGTTTGTACAGATGAACATGGTACCTTCAGACGTTTGTAAATTGCTCCCAAGGATGAACCAGACTTGTGGTGGTCTACAATGTTTTGTGAGGTCTTGGCTGATTTCTTTTGATTTTCCCATGATGTCAAGCAAAGAGGCACTGCGTTTGAAGGTATTCCTTGAAATACATCCACAGTTACACCTCCAATTTACTCAAATTATGTCAATTAGCCTATCAGAAGCTTCTAAAGCCATGACATCATTTTCTGGAATTTTCCAAGCTGTATAAAGGCACAGTCAATTTAGTGTATGTAAACTTCTGACCCACTGGAATTGTGATACAGTGAATTATAAGTGAAATAATCTGTCTGTAAACAATTGTTGGAAAAATTACTTGTGTCATGCACAAAGTGGATGTCCTAACCGACTTGCCAAAACTATAGTTTGTTAACAAGAAATTTGTGGAGTGGTTGAAAAACGAGTTTTAATGGCTCCAATTTAAGTGTATGTAAACTTCCGACTTCAACTGTATATGAGATCAGAATGACCCGAAATGTTCCTAATCTCTCATGAAATGTATAAAAGCCTCACACGTTGGTTCTGCTTTTAACAATGAATATGCTTTTTTATGTAGTTCCATTGTCCTCATGCATCTCAGTTGATAAGAGAGGTAGTGGAAGATATCCCTTCCCTAATCCCTCGTGTTCGTTTAGCAGAAACGGCCCTAAGACATACAGTACCAGTCAAAAGTTTGGACAGACCTACCCATTCAAGGGGTTTTCTTTATTTTAACTCTTTTCTACATTGTAGAATATATATACATTTTTTAAACTATGAAATAACACAAATAGAATCATGTTGTAACCAAAAAACAGTTTAAAAAATCTAAATATATTTTCAATTTTATATTATTCAAAGTAGCCACCCTTTGCCTTGATGACAGCTTTGCACACTCTTGGCATTCTCTCAACCAGCTTCATGAGGAATGCTTTTCCAACCATCTTGAAGGAGTTCCCAAATATTCTGAGCACTTGTTGGCTGCTTTTCCTTCACTCTGCGGTCCAACTCATCCCAAGCCATCTGAATTGGGTTGAGGTTGGGTGATTGTGGAGGCCAGGTCATCTGATGCAGCACCATCACTCTCCTCCTTGGTCAAATAGCACTTACACAGCCTGGAGGTTTGTTTTAGGTCGTTGTCCTGTTGAAAAACAAATGAGAGTCCCACTAAGCGCAAACCAGGTGGGATGGCGTATCGCTGCAGAATGCTGTGGAAGCAATGCGGTCAAGGTTACTACATGATTCCATGTGTTATTTCATAGCTTTGATGTCTTTACTGTTATTATACAATGTAGAAAATAGTACACATTTAAAAATGAATGAATAGTAGGTGTCCATACTTTTGCATGGTATTGTATGACGTTCTGCATCTGACCAACCACAACGTGCAAAGACAGAGTCTACTACAGAGGACAGACGTCAGTGTTTAATAATCCTGTTGTCCCCCAGATGTCTTTGGACATCTGCTCATAAACTAAAAAATATGTCTTGCTCTCCTCCTCATGTGCAGGGCCCAGAGTTGTTCCTGCTCATGAGTAGTGCCCAGAGTCTTTCCACATGACTTGACCAGGAAAAACATCTGCCCATGACTCACTGTTCCCCCATGTCTCCTCAAGACTTTGCTGGCCCATTGGAAAACATCAGCTGAAGAACCAAAGCCTCCAAAAGCAAAGACAATAAAGAAACTTGCTCAAATATCCCCAAAAATAACAAACAATGAACCATCTCAGAAGCACATAACACAACAGGCAAAGAAATCACACTGTAGCTGCAAGCCCAAGAAGAGGAGGATAAACAAAGCTGCCAAAATACAGACACAAACAAAGAATTTGCTCAAATAGCAGCCACAAACAAAGATTTTCCTCAAACCCCATACACAAACAAAGAAGTCTCTCAAATGCCCCCAATAAGGGAAGTGGACATGGAGGCTACTGAAACATGGGACACAGCGGACATTCTGACCTACCAGATTCGGACATCCTATGGACACTTACACACACACACACCAGTGCACAGTACACAAAGACTCCTGTTTCAATATTTTTTTACCAGACGTTTTGCTGAAGAAATGGTTTCTATTTATTTGTTGTGTTTCTTTTGTAAAATTATGTTGGTGAATAATATTTCATAAAACAATGCTAGATTTCAGAACCAAGAGTTGTACATAGATACTGTAGGTCTACATTTGATTTCTATTTAAAAAGTATCTCAAGCAGAGGTTGTTCTCTACTGGTTAAGGCCATGGTCAGTTGTGGTACCTTGGTATCAGTTTTAAATGTATTCAAACGTATTTTCTTAGTTTGACTCCCTGGTAATTGCTACGATTTGGGACTGTTCAAAGTGCCTGCACTAAAGCTGAACATTCAGAAAACCCGAAGAATGTGATTATCAGTTCACTTTACATTATTACATCCTGAACATTGCACTTGTCGTTTAATGAAGGGTCAATCATGTTAATACAGCTGGAAAAACTAACATTTTGTATAAAAACATTGTACATATTTTTGTATAGTTTATCTCTGGATCAACACATTTAGTGCTATCCGGGATCCTTGGGACGTCCCTACCAAAGATTATGAATATACTGATATACGTCTCTCTGCCCTAACAATGTCGTTGTCCACAAAGCGGCACGGTGGGCTGTCTAGCTCCCGCCTTTCTTTGGATTGGTGGAGAGGAGACATCTCATTATTGTAATCCGTTTTTGAGTATTTGATGAGGGTTGTTGATGTCAATCTCGGGTATTCAATGTCGGGACACTCTATGCTACTAGCCTTATAACATGAATATTCATAGCCATATCCGATATAAAGTGTTTTTTCTCAAAGTTGCTGGGCTGTCACGTGGCCTGCTTATACCCGGACACTCGTAGCAACTTAAATGAGCCATTCATTGCCCTCCATACAAAAACTCCTTGTTTGGTGGGCGAAACAAGGAAAAAAACTCCACCTGTTGGAGGGAGACCGTTTTTCCGCCAAATTGGGCCACTCTTCCTATCTGGTTTAGACTTTCCCGTCTACTCATTGTGGTTGTACAAGCGTCACATCCGCTTTTGACTCAGTGAATACGGTTCTAACGAAACGGAGGCGAGTAGCAGTGTTTCGCTTCACTTGATAACATTATTAGCTAACTAAATAAACCAGTTAATTATCTATCATTTAAGTTTCTATCGACGAGAAATGAGCGACAACGAAAAGGATTTTGGCGAGCGGGTGCGTATTATCAACCACGAACTACCGAAGATTTATTCTTGCCCTAAAATGAGCATACTCAACGACGCCATTTTGCCTAGCTAGGCGGCTAACGTTAGTTAGCACGACCATGATGTAGTTAATAGCATTGATTTGCATCGACTGTATGGATTTTGTACCGTTTATATTTTCTAATTTAATGTCCAGTTACTCATTTATGTTAACATTTAATGTCTTTTCAGTGTATTTTGTAATTTAAAGCTAGCATATGTTAGCCCAAGTGGTTTGCAGCTGTTGTAACGTTAGCTAATTCACATCAAGTAACGTTATATTTTGAATTAACGAGTCTACTGAGACTGCTGTCGAGAAACAGTTACCAATGTACATTTACTCATCATTGCAGGTGAATGGAATATATAACTAACTATAGATTAGTAACTAACTAGCGAAGTGGTTTACGGCTAGAATGTTTAACTTCGTCCTCACTTACTGCTGCAGTCACTTAGCTAATTACAGATTGTACGCCAGATAATGTGACATAACAAAAAATGGTGGATAAATGAAGATGGTTCACCCAGGCCGTTTACCATAAGGGGGGGAAAAAGTCAGTGCCGGTCGATTTAACTGGGTGTCTCCCATAGACACCAATAGACTGGTTGGTTGTTTTTGCGACAAAACTGACGCGTGCGCAGCTATGGAGCGAAATAGAAGGGGTTGGCTTAATTTGAAGGCTGGTTTACAGTTGGTCTATCGACATAGCTGCGCACGCGTCATTTTTGTCGAAAAACAACCAATGTCTATCGACATGTATGGAGACAGTTGTTGCAGTGACATCATTAACATCCTATTGTTGTCTGACATCAAACTTGTCATTATGAAAAAGTATAAATGCAAAATAACAGACTGCATGACAGCAATCACATTTTTTAAAAACCTTTATTTAACTAGGCAAGTCAGTTAAGAACAAATTCTTATTTTCAATGACGGCCTAGGAACAGTGGGTTAACTGCCTGTTCAGGGGCAGAACGACAGATTTGTACCTTGTCAGCTCGGGGATATGAACTTGGAACCTTTCGGTTACTAGTCCAACGCTCTAACCACTAGGCTACCCTGCAAGACAATAGCTGCCTGGTGGTCCAAAATAGCATAACTGCTGTATTTTAACACCATTAGACAAATCAAATTTATTTATATAGCCCTTCGTACATCAGCTGTACATATCTGTACATGCTGTACAGAAACCCAGCCTAAAACCCCAAACAGCAAGCAATGCAGGTGTAGAAGCACGGTGGCTCGGAAAAACTCCCTAGAAAGGCCAAAACCTAGGAAGAAACAGAGAGAGGAACCAGGCTATGTGGGTGGCCAGTCCTCTTCTGGCTGTGCCGGGTGGAGATTATAACAGAACATGGCCAAGATGTTTAAATGTTCATAAATGACCAGCATGGTCAAATAATAATAATCACAGGCAGAACAGTTGAAACTGGAGCAGCAGCACGGCCAGGTGGACTGGGGACAGCAAGGAGTCATCATGTCAGGTAGTCCTGAGGCATGGTCCTAGGGCTCAGGTCCTCTGAGAGAGAGAAAGAAAGAGAGAATTAGAGAGAGCACACTTAAATTCACACAGGACACCGGATAGGACAGGAGAAGTACTCCAGATATTACAAACTGACCCTAGCCCCCCCGACACATAAACTACCGCAGCATAAATACTGGAGGCTGAAGGGGTCAGGAGACACTGGCCCCATCTGATGACACCCCCGGACAGGGCCAAACAGGAAGGATATAACCCCAACCACTTTGCCAAAGCACAGCCCCCACACCACTAGAGGGATATCTTCAACCACCAACTTACCATCCTGAGACAAGGCTGAGTATAGCCCACAAAGATCTCTGCCACGGCACTGTCTGGGTTGGGGGGGCGCCAACCCAGACAGGAAGATCACATCAGTGACTCAACCCACTAAAGTGACACACCCCTCCTAGGGACGGTATGAAAGAGCCCAAGTAAGCCAGTGAAAAGAGGGGAACCGGCCAGGCAGAGACAGCAAGGGCGGTTCGTTGCTCCAGAGCCTTTCCGTTTACCTTCAAACTCCTGGGCCAGACTATACTCAATCATAAACCCATCTCTTTAAAAATGTAATGCAGTATATTTCAATCTAGCAAACCAAGCAACTAAAAGTAACTTTCTAAACAATGTTTTTGTTAGTTTCTAGCTTGTTAGCTAGCTAGCTGGCTAGCCAGTTCAAATAATGACCATATCATAGCTGTCAATGTCTTAAATAAAGCACATTTTTATTCATTATTTAGGGTGTACATCCATAATTATTTTATTCAATGTTTATAAAATAGATATGCATTCAATTGAGAATTGCATCAATAGTCCAAACTCTGTTTCTACCATATCATTCACAAGTTAGACTATTTACTCAGGAGAAATTTGAATGATTAAAGTGAATAGAATGTTATGGCCATGGTCAAAAAGTGGTCACTGCTCAATAGAACTCTCTCACTGCGCTGCCTTCAAACGTCAATGGACAAGCTAGCTAGTCGCTGCAGGTTCCTGTGTGATAACATGGGGTTTTCTGAAAGGAAATCTGCGGAATACAAAACTAAATTGGGTCTATATATTTATTAATTTACAAAGCTAAGACTTCATTTTAATATCTACCTTCCCGGAGACAATCTGTGGCAGTTTTCATAGTTATTTCTAAGTATTTCCCATTAAATCACCATGGAAACGTTTTGTCTTTTTATATATATATAGATTTTTTTCCACAAAAGTAGTGCACTGGCCTTTACTAGTACTGTATTAGTGGACCGCTGTAGCAAGGGCAAATTGTATATATTAAAAAAAAAAATATATATATATATATCTTCCCGCTGCTATGCCCACGGAGTATAAATTAAGTGTTTTGACTAGCGACACTTGTCGCATTCAAATTGTCTAAAGACTTGTTGATAGACAAAGTATAAACCAGCCTATAGATTGTTGACAACATCTAAACTATATTTCATCTCCACTGTTTATTGAAAACATAAATATATTTGCACAATGAGCACTTACTTGTCTCTCATGCATCATTACAGTTGTTGGTTAGCTAGGGAATTTTAGCCATATTAGCATAGATGTGACATGAGTCAAAACAAGACATGGTAGCAATAACAACCTACGATTCCCCACATGGCAGCATCTTTTTATTGTTGCTAGCAATCTGACCAATGGCCATCCAGAATCTTAACAACACATGGACTTCTGCCCTATTGGAGCGTGATTTATTTGGACCTTTATTTAACTAGGCAAGCCAGTTAAGAACAAATTCTAATTTTCAATGACGGCATAGGAACAGTGGGTTAACTGCCTTGTTCAGGGGCAGAAAGACAGATTTTTACCTTGTCAGCTCGGGGATTCGATCTTGCAACCTTTCGGGTTACAAGTCCAATGCTTTAACCACTAGGTTACCTGCCGCCCCTGTGCATACAAACCGCCACCGTAGATTTTTCAACTGACCTGTTCTTGGCAGTACTTTTTCCACCGAATCGAGAACGAAGAAAGTATCTTAGAAATGCCAGTTGTGGGTGGTTATACAAAAAACACATATTCAGAAAAATTATAAATCCATGTTTTGTATGGAGTGAGATATGCTTTTAGCATGTGTGTAGTTCTTTGTTTTGGTCGCACTATATAATGCGCTGTCATCTACTTCTACACATGGCCGTGTTGCATAGAAACTACTAGTTTCTGCAAAGATGCTGGGAAATCCTAGATGTGCGCCAGCTAAGCTGGCGAGGAACCATCTTGCACGGTATAGAACATGGATTTATTATCTTTTGAGTTTTTGCTGGTTTTTGTAGAGCTGCCGGCAATTCAAAACAGGCTTTCTAAAGATACTTCTTTGTTCTCGATTCAGGGGAAAAGTATCACAGAGAACAGGTTAGTTGAAAAATCTATGGCGACGGTTTGTATAGGGCCTCTTCAATAGGCCCGGTAATGGACACCAACAATCTTTGGTTATATCACATTATCCGGCGTAAACTCTGTAGCCATTCATTAGCCAGTTATAATGTATCAAGCTCTTCAACATGGCACCACCCATGTGAGAGTACTGTCTCTTTTCTAAAGTTGTTAGTCCTATATTTAGTTGCACTGTAATGGTCCTGCAAAAGCCATTTTTCTTTAAAGTCACACATTAACAAATGTTATACTGAGTGGGGAATTGAAAGGAGTAGCTAATTTACTTTAAACCCTTGCTCAGATGTACCATAGCAGTTCTTCAATCTTGGTCCAAGGGCTTGACGAATCAGATGTGCTAGTACTGGGCTGGAACAAAAGCCTGCACACCTTGTGTGACCCTCGGACTAGGATTAAAGAACACCATGATTTTATAACATTTCTAGTCTTCATTCATCATATTCTGATGTTGTGCATTTCAGAGAAATCAATATACATATTTCCTTAACATTGCTTTGATTTAATGCTTTTCAGGTGAGACAACTTATTTAGTCTGATTTGAGTGTTTACGAGTCTGGTTTTTGCACATTTTGACCTCTGTAGCTCTTATAAAAAAATCAACCCTTTTTATCATCCTTGTCTGTTTTTCGTTAAGGTTGAGTTGGGAAGAAGCAAAATGGCGGAAGAAGTTTCAGATATGAAGTTTGAAGTTGTTAAAGGGCATATTTGATGAAGCTGATGGTGTTGATGCATGCTAATGTAAAATGAAGCTGGCAGAAGCGAGCGGCCACGCTGTCCACTGGTAGAGTGATGTAATGGCAGAAATCAAATGGGAGGAAGGAAGTGGGGGAAGAGGAGAGAAAAATGAAGTCAGAAATGGTGTGAAACGGAAGAAAGAAGAAAAGAGATGGTTGTTTTGAAGTTATGAAGTTAAAGAAGTGATGAAGTTATGAGAAGTGTTCGGGGGTATGGTTAATTCCCTATAGCCTGCTATGTTATTACTACAATCCTATTTCTCTCTCCCTCTCCTTCTGTTTTCTAAAGCAGTGTTTCCCAAGCCATCCCTCAAGGACCCCCAGTCATTACACCTGTTTGTTCTATTCCACCATTGGTATACCTGATTCAACTAAATCTCAAGCTCTGTCTCAAATTGAATCAGGTGTACTAAAACGGAAATGTGCAACAGTGGGGTCCCCTGAGGGATGGCGTGAGAAACACTTCTTAAGCATGCATGCCAACTGTTCCTCCATCTCAGACACATTACCTAGTCCTCAACACGCAAGGTTAAACTCTGCTACGCTGCCTAGAGTGTAAGAGAACAATCCGCTCATCATAGAACTGTGTTAAGATTAACTAGATTAACACCTACTTTAAGCCTATATGATTTCCTTTGGTCGCCTGTAACAGGCAGATCTAGTTACAACAAATACCTGTTGTTAATGAAATGCTATGATTTTTTTTCTCAAACTACTGGAGCTGAAATATAAGAGGGGCCTGTAGCAGGTTTGAGCGAGGTTCCTTCTGTACCTCCTCTCTCTCTATCCTGACTGTTTCTGTTTTTGATTCTGACCTGTATTTATGTGTATCTGGCCCGATCAGGACTCGCGGTCCGCTTCCAGGAGTGTGAGCCCAAGGGGTTCTGGGAAGTCTGCCAGCCGTTCTCCGGCCCATTCCCCAGCCCGCTCCAAAGATGGCTCCAGACACTCCAGGTCTAAGTCCCACTCCCGATCCCGCTCCAAGTCCAGGTAAGAACCCCAGCTCCAAGGAGGTTTTGTGGTGACTCTTTTAGGGGCTGCTGGGTAGCGTAGCGTGTATTTTTGTTCAGGTCCACATAAAGAGCTTGTTTAGATTCTGCTGTGGGCTGATTTCTTTCTTTAGCGGATGGTCGGGGGGCCGGAACATAATTACAAATCATTTGTAGACTGCAAATTGACCGCAAACAGTCCAAACAGATGATACATTTCTATAAGATCACGTATACAGTTGAAGTCAGAAGTTTACATACACTTAGGTTTGAGTCATTAAAACTAATTTTTCAACCACTTCACAAATGTCATGTTAACAAACTATAGTTTTAGCATGTCGGTTAGGACATCTACTTTGTGCATGACACAAGTAATTTTTCCAATAATTGTTTACAGACAGATTATTTAACGTATAATTCATTGTATCACAATTCCAGTGGGTCAGAAGTTCACACACACTAAGTTGACTGTGTCTTTAAACAGCTTGTAAAATTCCAGAAAATGATGGCATGTCTTCAGAAGCTTCTGATAGGCTAATTGGCATCATTTGAGTCAACTGGAGGTGTAACTGTGGATGTATTTCATGGGAAAATCAAATAAAATCAGCCACCAGTTGGAACCCCTGCTTTAAATGTTCTTAACATGTATTTTATTTTATTTTCCTCAGGTCTCGTTCCCACAGGAGCTCCCGCAGGCATTATTCCCGCTCTCGCTCCCGTTCCCACCGCCGCCGTTCCCGTAGCCGTTCCCGAAGCGGGGAATACCGCCGTCGTCGGAGCCACAGCCACTCCCCCATGTCCAACCGCCGCAGGCACATTGGCAACCGGGTACGTATATACACACACACACACACACACACCTCTGGAGACGAGACTCTCTTAGGCAAACCCCACACACAACCCCTATCCTTCTCACAATCCTCCTCTATAGGCCAACCCGGACCCGAACTGCTGCCTGGGTGTGTTTGGTCTGAGCCTGTACACCACAGAGAGAGACCTGAGAGACGTGTTCTCCAAGTACGGCCCCCTGGCTGACGTCAGCATCGTCTACGACCAGCAGTCACGACGCTCCCGCGGCTTCGCCTTCGTCTACTTCGAAGTCCGAGAGGACGCCAATGAGGTAGAAAGGCAGGCAGGGAGGGGTTATTGCAGGGGAAGAACAAAGAAGAATCAGAACTTTTGAGTGAGCATGGAGTGAGCATAAATGTCTTTGTCCCTCTCCTCCACCCTCCCTCTCTGTTTCAGGCTAAGGAGAGGGCTAATGGAATGGAGTTGGATGGGCGGAGGATCAGGGTCGATTTCTCCATCACTAAACGACCACACACTCCCACTCCTGGGATATACATGGGACGACCCACATAGTGAGTGACCGTCTCTCTTAGACTCACGCATCTGGGATGGCCCACGTGATGCACACACACGTTGTACATTCAATGAATCCTCTAACCGTGTGTGTTTTCCAGTGGTGGCGGCGGCGGCAGCAGCAGCAGCGGAGGAGGTGGTGGAGGAGGAGGAGGAGGAAGTGGCGGCCCCAGCTCAAGCTCATCTCGCCGTAGCTCGAAAGATTACGACCGCGGCGGTGACCGTGGTTACGACAGAGGCTACGACCGTGGCTACGATCGCTATGACGACCGAGAGTGCTACAGGTCCTACAGGTGAGACACCTGGCCTGGATCTTATAGTTTAGTGGTTGCTAAGCAGGTCTGTGGCAGTTGGTTGGTGGATGCTTATTGTGTGTTGTCTCTCCAGACGCAGGTCTCCGTCTCCGTACTACAGCCGAGGGGCCTACCGGTCTCGCTCCCGCTCGCGGTCTTACTCCCCACGTAAGTCAACCAGACTTAGCACCGCTTAACATGGTTAACTTGACGGCTAATATTCTAGTGACTCGGTGGTTGGGCCTCAATGTCTAAATGTCTCCCTCCTGTCTCCACAGGCCACTACTGAGCAGAGGGAGAAGAGGAGCAAGATTATACTTTTTGTTAGGGCCAGGGGGGTGGATGTGGGTTTAGGGCCAGGGGGGGTGGATGTGGGTTTAGGGCCAGTGGATGTGGGGTTTAGGGCCAGGGGGGGGGTGGATGTGGGGTTTAGGGCCAGGGGGGGGGGGGTGGATGTGGGGTTTAGGGCCCGGGGGGGGGGTGGATGTGGGGTTTAGGGCCAGGGTGGATGTGGGGTTTAGGGCCAGGGGGGGGTGGATGTGGATGTGGGGTGTAGGGCCGGGGGGGGGGGGGGGGGGATGTGGTGTTTAGGGGGGGGTGGGGGTGGATGTGGGGTTTAGGGCCGAGGGGGGTTTAGGGCCAGGGGGGATGGATGTGGGGTGCATATTTGTGGAAGTTAGGGAAATGGTAAAGGATGTAATTGTGAACTTGATAAACAGTCATTTTTTTTGTTTATTTTAGTTAAATATGTTCAGTTGGTGGATTTCTGTTCTTTCTGTCAATCTTGCAGTTGTGTTGAGAGAAGCTGTTGATTCGTTAATCCAGGGTTCTCCCCAGGATTTTTAAAGACGGTGGTGCTGCTGAGTACAGCGGAACACCTGTAATTCCCATTTCCTGCAATCTTTAGCAAATTTTGGTGGGGTTGTTTTTTTATATAGTGGCGCTGCCAGACCACAAGGTGGCGCAGCGCCCCCTCTTACATTCTTTGGGGAGAACCCTGTTTAATCCATCTGATCTGTATTTTGTATCACCAGGCTCCTTTTTAATGGGTAGATGTGTTGAAGTACAGTGATATTTAGTGCACGATAGGCTCTAGGGGAGAGGGCCCAAGGTAAATGCAGCTCTAGGATCTGATTACCTTACCCCCAATTCTAACCTTAACCTTTAGGTTGATAAAAAAAATCTCACCCTTTATCAGTGGTTAGGGGGTAACTTCTTCCTGCTGTATGTTTGGGAGAAGAGCCAAGAGCTAGAAGCTCTACCCTAGTTCAGTGCTGTGTGTATGGGTGTACCATGATTTTAAGTCTGCAGTATTCCAAGCAATAAAACTGCATCTTTTCAATTTTTTTGTCCGTCAATACTTTCTTCATGTCTCCTGTACTTAGTGTGTTGCAAACTGGTGAACATTCTGTGAGGAATATGTAAGGCTATAGGAATTGGTAAACCTTACTGCTTTTTTGTGTAACGCCTTGAATCCCGGCCTATCTGTTTTCTAGCACAATTATCAGTGGGGTGGAGCTTATGCCTCGATCATACCGACAGATCACACACTCAATCGCTGGTTGAAAACTGTTTTCTGCCCCTCCCAAAATATATAATTTGTAGATAATTGGCCCAAGCCAGGATCAAGCCTGGCCTGTTGAGGAGTGCCAAACTCCATCCTAGCTGGAGGGGTGCTCTCATCTTATCTATGAAGATAGACAGGGTTCTAACTTCTCTTGCTCCACAATGAGAGAGTGCAGGCCAGGCAGCAGGCTGTTAGCCAGCCTGCCAGCTTAGTGGAGTCTGCCACAAGCATGGTCAGTGTGGTCTGTTCAGCTATCCCTATTGAGACTGTCTGTGCCTCGATTTAGGTTGGGCAAAACTAAACATGGAGGTGTTCGCCTTAGCAATCTCACTGGAATAAAGACCTCCATTCCTGTCATTATAGAAAGAGATCGTGATACATCTCAAAATAGGGCTAC
Organism: Oncorhynchus mykiss; assembly: GCF_013265735.2. Lineage (NCBI taxonomy): Eukaryota > Metazoa > Chordata > Actinopteri > Salmoniformes > Salmonidae > Oncorhynchus > Oncorhynchus mykiss. The sequence continues at coordinate 16,692,626 of NC_048571.1, forward strand.
TTAATGTTAGATCCCTCACTTCCAAGGCAGTTATAGTTAATGAACTAATCAATCATAATCTTGATGTGATTGGCCTGACTGAAACATGATTTAAGCCTGATTCATTTACTGTGTTAAATGAGGCCTCTCCTGGTTACACTAGTGACCATTTCCCCTGTGCATCCCGCAAAGGTGGAGGTGTTGCTGACATTTACAATACCCCCCCCCCCCCCCCCCCCAAAAAAAAATGTTTTTTTTTTACTTCGTTTTCAGCTTTTGAGCTTCTAGTCATGAAATCTATGCAGACTACTCGATCACTTTTTATAGCTACTGTTTACAGGCGTCCTGGGCCGTATACCGCGTTCCTCACTGAGTTCCCTGAATTCCTATCGGACCTTGTAGTCATAGCAGATAATATTCAAATTTTTGGTGACTTTAATTTTCACATGGAAAAGTCCACAGACCCACTCCAAAAGGCTTTCGGAGCCATCATCGACTCAGTGGGTTTTGTCCAACATGTCTCTGGACCTACTCACTGCCACAGTCATACTCTGGACATAGTTTTGTCCCGTGGAATAAATATTGTGGATCTTAATGTTTTTTCTCATAATCCTGGACTATCGGACCACCATTTTATTATATTTGCATTGCAACAAATAATCTGCTCAGACTCCAACCAAGGATCATCAAAAACCGTGCTAGAAATTCTCGGACAACCCAAAGATTCCTAGATGCCCTTCCAGACTCCCTCCACCTAACCACCTAGCTGAGGAACTCAATTTAACCTAGATGAGGTATTCCCAACTGGGGTACGCGTACCCCCAATGCTGTCGAGGGTACGCCAAATAAAAATGTGATTTACATTTTCAAACAGTCCATTTAATATTTTCCAACGGGGCTATACATTTGGGTGAGTTTTTTTTCTCTCGCCTGAGTAGCCTTGTTTCACTGCCAAAAATAAAATTAAACCATCTAGTGTTCAGCGAAATAACACAATGTCAAATACAGGTAGCCTAGTCAAATAATTAACATCCAATCACATTAACCGTTACTCTCACGGGAATTCCACTATGTAGCTACACGTAGCTGCTGCTCATGTTGGTATCTGTACTGATGGCGCAAAAGCCACGACAGGTAGACATAGTCGAGTGGTAACGCACGTGCAAGCAGTTGCTCCCGACGCCACTTTGGGTACACTGCAGCATCCACGGAGAGGCTCTTGCTGCCTGACAGCTTGAAAGATGTTTTGGACACTAGTGTAAATGGTTAACTTTGTTAAAGCAAGGCCCCTGAACTCTTGTGTATTTTCTGCACTGTGCAATGATATGTGCAGCAACCATGTAACGCTTTTACATCTTACAGAAGTGCGCTGGTTATCAAGGGGAGAAGTATTGAACATTTTTTTTTATTGAGAGACTAGTTTAAAGTTTTCACTTGTCTGGCCGCTTGCGTGATGACGAGTTTCTCACACGACTCCTATCTGGGTGATGTTTTTCCTCCCTTGAATGATCTGAATTACAGCAACTTTTCGCAACTATATTCAATGTGCGGGACAAAATTCAGGCTTTGATTAAGAAGTTGGAGCTCTTCTCTGTCTGCATTAACAAGGACAACACACAGGTCTTTCCATCATTGTATGACTTTTTTTTGTGTGTAAATGAACTCAAGCTTACGGACTATGTCAAATGTCATATAGTGAAGCACACGAGTGAGTTGGGTGCGCAATTACGCAGGTACTTTCCCGAAACGGATGACACAAACAACTGGATTCGTTATCCCTTTCATGCCCTGCCTCCAGTCCACTTACCGATATCTGAACAAGAGATGAAGGTTTTACTACTAACCTACAAAGCATTACGTGGGCTTGCTCCTTGACCTATCTTTCCGATTTGGTCCTGCCGTACATACCTACACGTGCGCTACGGTCACAAGACGCAGGCCTCCTTAATGTCCCTAGAATGTCTAAACCAACAGCTGGAGGCAGGGCTTTCTCCTATAGAGCTCCATTTTTATGGAATGGTCTGCCTACCCATGTGAGTCTCTCTGCCTGGCGGGTTCCCCTCTCTCCACTGGAATTCTCTGCCTCTAACCCTATTATGGGGGCTGAGTCACTGGTTTACTGGTGCTCTTCCATGCCATCCCTACGAGGTGTGAGATCTGACCTGATCTTCTTGTCTGGGTTGGCGCCACCCTCAGGTTCGTGCTGTGGGGGAGATCTTCGTAAGCTATACTCGGCCTTGTCTCAGAATAGTAAGTTGGTGGTTTGTTGATATCCCTTCAGTGGTGTGGGGGCTGGGGCTTGGCAAAGTGGGTGGGGTTATATCCTGCCTGGTTAGCCCTGTCCGGGGGTATCGTTGGACGGGGCCACAGTGTCTCCCAACCCCTCCTGTCTCAGCCTCCAGTATTTATGCTGCAATAGTTTATATGTCGGGGGGCTAAGGTCAGTCTGTTATATCTGGAGTATTTCTACTGTCTTATCCGGTGTCCTGTGTGAATTTAAGTATGGTCCCTCTAATTCTCTCTGAGGATCTGAGCCCTAGGACTACCTGGCCTGATGACTCCTTGCTGTCCCCAGTCCACCTGGTCGTGCTGCTGCTCCAGTTTCAACTGTTCTGCCTGCGGCTATGAAACCCTGACCTGTTCACCGGATGTGCTACCTTGTTACGGACCTGCTGTTTTTGACTCTCTCTCTCTCTACCTCACCTGCTGTCTCAAACTCTGAATTATCGGCTATGAAAAGCCAACTGACATTTACTCCCGAGGTCCTGACCAGTTGTACCCTCTACAACCACTGTAATTATTATTATTTGACCCTACTGGTCATATATGAACGTTTGAACATCTTGGCCACGTACTGTTATAATCTCTACCCTGCATAGCCAGAAGAGGAATGGCCACCCCTCAGAGCCTGGTTCCTCTCTAGGTTTCTTCCTAGGTTCCTGCCTTTCTAGTGAGTTTTTGCTAGCCACGGTGCTTGCTGTTTGGGGTTTTAGGCTGGGTTTTGTGAAATTGTCCGATGTAAAAAGGGCTTTATAAATACATTGGATTGATTGATGCTGCTGTAGGTGTGATCGAGGGTCTGAGTCAAATATTAGGAAAGGCTTTTACACCTAGATCACACCTACAGCGTCATTGCCCAAAATGGTACGCAGCATCATCTGGATGTGTGCAACCAAAAGGTCAACATTTACCTTCTGGATTTCAACTGTTGCTTTTCCAACCTTACCCAATATACACTTCACTTATCACATTTCTAACCTAACAAAATTCGAAATGACTAACTGATTGAACAGCTTTAAATATGTGAAAAAAACCAAGGTTGCCCCTACCCTTGATGGCGCCGTGGACTAGCTCCAGGGATATGGACCACTGGCCACTGGTTCTAATGTTGTTGATTGATGCCTGAGGCTTGAATCTCACTGTGGTTGTTTTTCTAGTTTCAAATATGTTTTATTATGAAGCATTGGTATCCATGTATACAATTGTACTGTTTATTCTGTGAGCGTCATTTTTACACGAGACAACAGTAATATACACAAAATTATCACAAGTATTACCACAGGATATTATTGCAAGAATGTATACATCAAAAACTGTATGAAAGGAAAAGCCTTGAGTCAAGATAAACGCTGTGGTTGTTTCATATCAATTTATTTTCCATCTTAAAGATTGGTGGGCAAATCTGTTTTGGTTTACAGTCTGCTTTTAGTCAAATGACATTTGTAATGAAAACAAATACCCTGAAATGAGCATGGATACTAAGACTGCAGTAATTCCCTTTGTACAAAACATATACATTTTTATTACATTGTCAACAACCACAGAAGTACAATCAGAACAACTAAATACAAAATGGGATAAGATTAACATTAAATCCACAGTGGACACTGACAAAAACACGAAGGTTTCTGGGATTATGTACATATTAAATGAACAAGGTGGAGAAGACAATTGCTAAAACAAAGGCCTGGTATGTACAATTACAGTAAAACGAATACAGAAGACGAGGCAGACTATTCCCCACCCCTCAGGTTAGGGTTATACCCTTTCACAATTTGTATTTTCTTTCCTGAGACGTCATGTTGTGAAGTTTCTTATAATGATAAGTAACATGCGTCTACCTACCTATCCATCTTCTTCGGCAGATTTAACATCTAATGGAGCACATTTGGCTGCTACCTCAGCCAGGCACTCCAGGCTTTTCCGGGTGTGACTACATATGTCTGCCGGTATCCTCCTGTTAACAACTATTCTGATCACTCGCGTGGATTGTTTGTTTGTGTCACTTATTTCAGGTGTTGCAGCAGGTTCAGGGTCCTGGTTTGGGTCGTGTACTTGAGGAATTGAAACAGATTCTTTGTTTGCCCTCATCCTAGTGTCAACTATTCTTATTACCCGGGTCTGAAAGTCACTCATTTTGTACCTTTTAGCAAGTTCCATGTCTGTGCAGCTTCTTTTGGGCACGGAAGCGGTTTCCTTGTCTGTGTTGGTTATTTGAATGTGTTCCTTTATCGTTTCCATTATCTGAGACGTTTGAGCAAGTTCTGCTTTTGTTTCGTTTGCTTGAGGCCTTTGAACGGATTCTTTGTCAGTCCTTTTTGCAGTTGAAGTGGTTTCCATGATGGTCCTGCCTAACTTACCAGGTTCCATGTCCGTGCAGCTTACTTGGGGCATTTGAACGAGTCCCTCCATTGACTTCCCACTCAGTCTTTGAACAGGTTCAAAGTTTTCCGCACTTACTTGAACAGGTTCATTGTTCATCTCACGTATTTGGGGCATTTCAGCTGCACTACAGCTTTCCATCCTATTGACAATAATTTTTATCTCCCGTGTAAGAGCAGGTTCTTTGCCCGTTTTGCTTATTTTATGCATTGAAGGGGTTTCCTTGCTTGTGTTGATCACTTGAGCAAGTTCTTTCCTTGGCCTGCCTCTGCGCTTTGGAATTAATTCCATTTGATCTAGTGTTTCAGGTGTCTTTGCAGGTACTTTATTTCTCTGATTTACTTTAGCCTTTCCAGTGAGATTTTGGGGTTCAGCGGGTTCTTTATTTATTTCCAGTCCTTCGATAAGTTGCTGATTCATTTCACCAGCTTGAGGCATTAGACCGGCTTCTGTGTGTAAGTCGGTTTCTTGAGACATTTCAATTGGTCCCTTCCTTGTCCGCCCTCTTTTAGATGTTACAGCAGGTGCCATGCGTGTGTCCATTTTCTGAAGCATTTTGCAGGATTCCTTGTTCATTTTGGTTATTTTGGGCATTTGAGTTAATTCCTGGTTTGTGCCGGATACTTGGGGAACTCGTCTGGGTCTCTTCCTTGATCTCATGTTACTGGGCATTAAAGTGGTGTCCGCGTTTACCTCACTTACCGGAATGGGTTCCATGCAAGTGTCGGTTAATTGTGGAATTTGAACAAATCCCTTCTTTGGCCTCCCATTCTTGGCCTGTACAACTGATTCTTTGTTTGTCTCAGCAAGTTTAATATCTGTATTGGTTACTTGAATGGGTTTGTGTTGTGTATCAGTTACCTGGGGCGTTTGGACAGGTTTCTTCCTTGGACTTCTGAGCTTGTGAACAGGTTCCAAGTGTGTGTCTGTTATTTGTGGAGTTTGAGTGTGTTCTATGTTTGTTTTACTTACTTGAACAAGTTCCTTCCTTGGTCTGCCTCTTTTGGGCATTATCATTTGTTCCATGTTTGTCTCGCTCATTACAGACATTTGAGCAAGTTCCTTCCTTGGCCTGCCTCTTTTAGGAATCTTCATTTGTTCCATGACTGTCTCGCTCATGACAGACATTTGAGCAAGTTCCTTCCTTGGCCTGCCTCTTTTGGGCATTTTAATTTGTTCCATGTTTGTCTCGCTCATTTCAGACATTTGAGCAAGTTGTACATTTGTCTCACTTATATGAGCAGGTTTCTTGTTTGTATCGCTGAGTTGAACGGGTTCCATGTGTGTGTTGTCTACTTGAGACGATTCAACGATTTCCATGTTTACCTTACTTACTTGAGAAGTCTCCGTGTCTGAACGGTGCGCGCCAGTTGCGTTTACTACTGGAGGCGATTGAGCAGGTTTCTTTTTCGTCATCTTCCTTCTCTTGAGATTTTGAACAGGTTTTTCCTTTGCCTCCCTTTTGTCCTCACTGTTCTTCGTCCATCGACTCAATGTAGGTCTGTGAAGGCATGAGAGGGACAGGAAGATACTAGTAGGTTTGTGCCTTGAGATAAGAGCAAGTGGTTGAAGTGAACCTATATACACAGGTCCTCAACCAAAATTCAGTTTGATTGCTACAGCTCCGTAGAGGATCACTTCTCTATAACTTACTTCTGGACTTTGTGGTAACCATGTTCTTTGATCAGATTCTGGTACTCCCGGGAGTCAGGCCTCTGAGTGGGGCCTTGGTAGTCGTCGCTCCTGCAGTGAACACAAGAGGGCAAAGGTCAGGGAGCACAAGGAGATAGGGATCATCATCAAACACAAACACATCAAAAACACAGACTCTCACCTGGAGCGAGATCTGGAGTCAGGTCTGGAACTCCGATCGGACGAGGACCTGAGCGCACATAGATAAATAGATGAGAATAACAAAATTACCTCCAGTTAATCCCACCTTTCTGTGCGAGGTAGTTTTATGGACAGACTTTGTGGTTACCAAAAGTGTAGCTACGGACAGCTAATTTTTAGCAACTACACTACTAGAAACCCCTCCCTCCAGGAAATAGTTCTTACCCGTCTCTGGAGTGGGATTGGTCTGAGAACCAATTCAGAGAGTGGGTTGGGGAGGAACTGGGATACTCTTCAGAACAACTCAGAGTCTGACTCTCATCCTCAGATCTACAAAAGGAATCCTGCAGGGACCACAAATTAATTAGAACCACACCAGAACAAATCAAGGGGAAATTATTTTCAAAGCTCATTTAATACATACATAAGTAAACAAACAGAACACTTTTTCTCCTGAGGGAGTAAAACTTACCCCAGGCTCCTCCTCCACCCCCTCTGTCCGGTCCTGCTGAGGTGGATCAAAGCCGGTTATCAGCCTCTCTGCGTGTCTCCTGGTGGAGGCAGCACTGGGACACACCCCCAGGGCACTGAGGGCTTTGAACACGCTGAGAGGACACCCCTGTTTCCAGAACTCGACCCCCAGAGAGGCCTGGATGAAGTTGCACTTATGCATGGAGGTGTAGAGGACGATGGCCAAGATAAGCCCCGCCCTCTGGCTGACGACATCACCTGCCTCCTCTTCTGTCCTCGGGCTTCAAAAGATATCAACGGAGAACATGTTATAACCTTTCATGCACACAGAGAGTAAGTCAATAATGAACAGCAGTCACATAAATCAGCCCTGTGGAACCCCGGTTTTCCCTGCATTTTCCAGGGTTGAGTTCAAGTACAAAACAGAATTTTAAATGTAAATATTTTACTAAAAGCCAGTTAATTGTTGTGACCCCCATACAATACAAATACTTTGATCATCTGGAATACTTTGATCATCTGGAATACTTTGATCATCTGGAATACTTTGATCATCTGGAATACTTTGATCATAAATACTTTGATCATCTCACCGTTTCGTTTTCCTTGCTCCCATCATAACCTGTGTCCTGATGGTGTTGGGTTTGGGGAACATGGCCCTAAGACAGGCCAGGGTTATAGGGGCCTTTTCTTCCCCCCACGCTAGAACCGTGTCCCAGGAAAACCCACTCACACTCGCCTCAGTCAGCGGCTGACGCAACGGCCCACGTTGGTCCTTCATCAATACCTTACTCTGGTAAATCAGACAGATGGACACATACATTTCTTTGCCAAACACATCTATCGTCAACAACGACACACTCACACCTGATGAGCCATAAACTGCAGGTAGCCTATAAACAAATACATTCTTTAAATGAATTATGTTAAAACAACAATTACCTCCTGGGCGATGACCTCGGCGAGGAAAAGGGTCATGGCTTCCCTAGCTTTGGTCTTCATCAAGGACCTGAAGGCCTTCAGGTGCTGGTGGCTGTTCATGTAATACAGGGCCTTGGCATGAGGTCCAAACCCATAGCTCTGCTTAGTCTTGGAGAAAGGGAGCTTCTTCTTCTTGGGCCTTATACCTTCGTCAACGGGGACCGGAGACGGGAGTGTGGAGTGTGTTGTAGATTGGGGCGCCTTCGGATGTCTTTTTGTTGTCCGCTCTCCAAAGGAGAACAAGGAACTGATCTGATTTGAAGTTTGACTTGATAATGCTGAGGAATTGACTTGTTTTGATGGTGTTGAAGAGTGTGTGGTTGGGGCTATGGGCGTTGGAGGTCGTCTGATGGTTGTTGAATGGGATTCTGGGGAACAAGAAGTCAAGGTGGTCCATTTTTCCCCGTCCCACTGACGAACTGTCCTCCGTTTGTTTTTTTTAGAAGCAATGCACTCCTCTTCTATGGATAAAGAGGATGGGTTGGTTATAATTGGAGTTAGATTTGGTAAAGTTGTGGATGAGCTTGGTATTTCGGCACGGGGCTTTCGAGGTCTGCCAACTTTTGTTGGCAAATCTGACCAAGTCCAAAGCTTCCCATCCTGCTTGGTTTTCCTTCTGAGCACACCAAGACAGACCCAGCAGAGGAAGGAGGAGTCATCAGGAGTGATGTCAAAGACTAGCTGGAAGGTCTTGGGGCTGGTCAGCGTGGTGACTTTCCTCCTGTTGTAACCCTTGGGCCCCCTCACAAACCTCACCCCACAAATGCAACACGTCTCTGACTGAGACATTGTGGTGGAAATGTCAGAGCGCTTCAAAGGGGTCAAAAAAGGAGCTGATGGTTGTTAATCGAGGACTGATAACCTATTAATAAAACTCACATTGCAATAGTTAAACATACAATTCTCCTGTGGGGGACCAGATAAAATGTATGTATGGTTTGAGAAACAAAGCAGACTCACAGCGGATCCTTCCAGTGGGACGCTACCATCCAGAAAAAGCCCCGGTGTAAGTACTTTCCTCACATTAATCGACCGTGATTTTCAAAAACATTAAGTGCGGAACGCCCTGGCTAAAAAAAAACACCTTCCAGTGGCTAATTGATGAAAATATCGTAAAGGGAGATATATGATAACATTTTCACTTCCCGCCAGCTACATGCGAAATATTGCCAACAATCTACAGTACCACAGAAGAACAACGAATTTGCACTAGCGATCACACAAATACGGCCTTTTATAAGGTATATTAAACATAGATTAAGGCAAATACATTACATTTCAAACTACTTTAGGTAGGATAACTCTTGAAAGTAATATAGCGTAGAAGTCAATGTGTTTCGATGGTCCGTTTTTGTGCAGTCACGCATGCGCTGGGCTTCTCCTTCCTACAAAAAAAAAATGGTTGACTAGACGCCCAGTCACAATACTGCCACCTTTAGGCTTGGAGTATAATGAAACATAGCTCTTGTATACATCCTCCATAAACAAAGGATATATATATACACACACACACCAAAACATTACATGCCATTCACTCATAATTTAAATTTGACAGTGATTAGTCAATAACACAAGCTGATCCATTTCTTTCCTTCTGACCTTTATTGCATACAAAAATATGACTGAGGTTGTCAGCACGGCTCTATGCACACACATGAATAATTGTAGCAGAAATGCGCGCAATGTAATACGCAGTGTAATGACCCGTGCATAAGCAGTACTAGCCTGGTCCCAGATCTGTACGCGCTTTAGCCAACTCAGCTTCCTTTGCCGTCCCATACATGTTAGCTACAGGGTTACCATCACACTGAACACCACAGGAGTGTAAGCTAAAGCACATACAGCTTTATGGCCAAGGGCCTATTGGAAATGGAACCCTATATAGTGCACCACTGAGTCATAGGGAGCAATTTCAGAGGCAGACCCAAGCTAAAGCAGTACAGACTCATTAGAAATTATTCTCTACATGCCTTTAAACGAAAACACATACAATCCAATAGAACTGCTATAAAGTTCATGGCAAAAACGTCTACACGGATGCTGTTACTGCTGGATTAAATTATATACATGCCATAAAAGAAAAGCCTTCCGCATCAAATAAATAAACTATTGTTACACATTTAGGATTTAAATGATTTGTCCATATCTGTTAGTGGTGGTGAGGGATTAAGATGGTGTCCTGCTCTGCTTGAGATGGCGCACCTCACACTCCGGTCTCTCTTCCAGTCCAGACAAAATTAAAGCAGCTAAACTCAGCTACACACAAACTTTTCAGTCAAAAAAATATCTATTTACATAAATATAGTACACACACATGCAGCACTCGTCTGCCTTCAATGATGATTCAACCATAAATTAAGACATTCAATAACACTCATAACATATGCCTCAGTTGTCACTCCACTTTCTACTAGTCATAAAAATAAAGTAACTAATATAGACATTATATATAAATATACACACACAACATTAACAAACACTCTGGTTTCACACAGAAAGCTTGTTTTAAATTTAAGTTCGCATCAACGACAGAAGGGATTTTCAAGTGTCTAACTGATTCCCCATTTAGTGTTTTCTAGAAGTATGACAGAGACGCTCTCTGGAGTCCAAGGCACTTCAGGCTGTATCTGAACACACAATCAATTCCAAACCATTCCTTTGTAACCTCTATGCTTCGGAGAACACCCACCCTGTCTTCACTACCAGGACTGCACTTCTACCCACTGATAGAGGGTAAGCGGTCATACTGTGGTCCATAGCTTTGGTCCTTTATGTCCTTTATTTGTATTTATTGCTTTTGTGCTTAGCTGTTCGCTGTAGTTGTCCTTCCTGTTGTAGTTTGGAGGCTGTGTAGTAGTCATGCCTGTTGTCGTTGTTTGTTATCATTTCTGTTGTAATGGTTGTTTTGCAGCTGTAATTTCTTTTTATGTAGTTGTGTAGTCCTCCAGAAGCCTCTGGTTGAGAATCTCCCAGATCATCAGTTTCCTGAAGAGCGGCATGTGACACTGAGGAGAGTGAGAGACAGTGAGTGAGTGAAAAAGAGATTGTACGAGTGTACACCGAGTGAGTATGATAGCCTACGACGGCCTATGTACCTGTCGGAAGGTGAGAGGCCACCCCTGGGCGATGTAGTCAGCATATTTACAGGCAAACACTCCACAGTCACTGCCATTCTTCTGCTGAGGGATCTCCTACACACACACGCACAAGGGATCCTGGTGAAAAGCAAATCACTAGAGAACGGATGCTATTTCTGACAGCCCTAGACACACTGTATACATTCAAGACAAAATAAGAACAAAGATGATTAGATATGCATTTCTGTCTGGGTAATTTACACTGGCCCTCAAGCTGCCCACTGTCCACTTGCACGTGTCCAGATCTTGGTCCTTCCTGGCCTTGTGCTCCTCTCTCAGGTACAGCCTGGACAGGGTTGGACGAACCAAATACATGTAACAGGATTACAGAATGAAATTACAAAAAAGATGGTCATCAGTTTACAGGTACTTTTGTCAAACCAAATGATTACTGGGAGGGGACTGAGGACTCACAGTAAGAGGCTGCAGATGTCGTCATGTCTCTGTCCCATAGAGTCATAGGACCTCACGGTCCTGGAGTTAAAGTTTATCACCTAGATAGGGAAAGGGAAATAAAGTCCACAGGTCCACAAATGACCACAGAGAAGGACCAGTGGACTTTCTAAAGCAGTGGTCACCAACCTTTTTTGAATCACGATCACTTTGAGTCAAAATGCAAGACAAGATCTACCGCTCAGATTTGTTTTATTTTTAACATGACTTAAAAAAACATTAGCCTATGCAACATTAACCAACTAAAAACAATTATGTAGCAATGAGGGTTGTGCTAAAGTAGGCTATAGGCCCAACACACCATCACTGCATATTGGCTATGCTTGAATTGCTCTGCCAATGTTTTTCAGACATTTCAAACGTTTGCTTCAAAACAAGCGGATCTACTCACGACCTCTCATGCTGTAAACACAGTCCAGTTCAAAGTGAATGGCACAGATCCATATATGGCAATGGTCTATTTGCAAATAGGCCTGCTGCATTGCTGATTGGTTATGCCGCACCAGTGTGTGTAGAGTATGGGCGGAGTCGTGCGTGTCAATGCAATAGAATCCTCCTACGACGCGTTCTGCCTACAACAAAATCACTTGCATAGGTAGTTTTATTTCAGTATGTTGCATTGAAAGTGGCTAGTATTGCATTGATTCAATCACAATTCCTACAGTAAAGGGAAACGTTGATAGTGTAAACTCTAGAAAGTTGAGGGAAGTTCAATCTCGTGCTTCTCTGCGCAGGCTGATATTTCAGCGTGCAGCTCAGAGGCAACATTGCCTATAGGGGTGCACTTGATTTGCTCTATGGGCCTACCCAGTAAGCGGAGATCTACCTTCAAACACATTAAATGGTTCAAAATGTGAACACAGCCTTCTCAGCACTAGGGCTGCCGAATCAAGTGCAGAAATGTTTGGTGATCGACCGGTTGGTGACCACTATTCTAAAGTGAATGAAGCCCCGTCAATCTGGGGAGATTTACAGCCAGTGACCAGTGGACTCCCAGGTGCAGCGGAACCAGGATGATGTCATACTGGAAGAGGTCCACAGCTTTGGTCCATCGCTTCACGGCGGCGTGCCCCCCTCCATGTAGTTTGGGGAAGAAGAATGTACTGAAGGAGTAGACCTTCAGCCCTTGCCCTGCACTACTGCTACGAGTCATCACTAGGGACAGGTAGAAGTTAATCACCTGAGACACAGAGAGTTATTTTGTTAGACACACATCTATCCTTCTCTTTCTCTCACAAGCATGCACACCCTCACTAACACACACACACACCAACAACCTCAAACTTAACAGCCAACAACCATACACACCTCATCATTGAGCCAGCTCCCTTCCTGTAGGGAAGCCAGGTCTCTCTGTGTGATGCATAGCTTGAAGGCTGAGCTCAGGACCAGGTTAGGATCCCTCTGAGACAGGGCACAACTCACCTCCACAGCCATCTCCTACACACACACACACAGTTTGAAATAAACAGAATGAAAACAGACCCATAGAATACCTACACTCATATGTCAACACACTACAGACATACCATTACAGGGAAAAAGAACACTCACCTTGCTGAACCTGGGGAGCTCCTCAGTGCTGTTGAGTGTGTCAGTGTGTGTTGGCGTCTCTCTGTCCACCAGGTTGAGTCTTGCTGCTACCTCTGCAGAAAGATCCAGCTCTGGCTGCTTCTGCTGGAGGGAGAGAGACTTTTTTTTAACAATCTTATGATGCTTCATAGCAGCCTTATGACTCTTCCTAGCATCCTTACTACAGTTCATAAGTGTGTGTCCTACCGTTGCATTGCTGGCAGGTTGTGTATCCACAGCTGCGCTGAGAGGCTTACTGAGACACAACTCTCCTCTCATGTCTCTGGTTTGTTTGGCTGAGGATGTATCTCTCCACATATACACACTGGGGTTGGCTGCAGATAGGAGAAAACATTAGCCTAGGACAACAGCTTCCAATACATGAGAAGAGGGGTGAGAGAGGCTGTGATAGTAGTCTACCTCTGAAGGGTCCTGTCTTTGGGGTCACAGACTCATAGGTTCTTCCCAAAATGGCCATTCTATGTCCATCCTGTGTAAATGTTGCCCTGTGAGGAAACGAAGAAAACAGAGATTTGTAAAAGCTAGCTAACGGAACCACGAATTAAAACTATAATCTCACACTCTCCATCACCACTCACCCCTGGGGTTTGGTGCGGGTGAAGGGCAGCGGTTGGCTCTTGCTGTATTTATCGGACACCATCTCCAGTAGCCGTCTGTAGTGTTCCTTATCACTCTCCTTCAGAGCCTGGAAACAGAACAAACCTGACAACTACTGACATACCTGGCGTGGCATTTAATAAAAACCAGGATCAATCACAGGGTTGATTTTCATTTCAAACTCACCTCCTCCACTGCCAAGCACTGTCTGTGAGAGCGGTTAGGGGTGGGCAGGTCTGAGCTGGGGGGTCTTGTCCCAACCCCCACCCCTTGGGTAGGCCGACTGGGAAGGAGCTGGAGGGAGCATCTCTGGGGCTTGTCTGCATCTCTCCCTCTGTCTGGGTTCCCTGGACCCAGCACTAAGCCACTGAAAACAAGACCGAGAACAACACTTACAGGAGGAACATCCCACACATGTAGAACCTTTATGTTAAAGCCCCAGAACTGAAAGTACGCAGTAGACAGAAGATACCTACGTGTGTTTCCTCAGAGGGGGAGAGGCTCCCTGGAGGAGGCCCAGCCCCCCTCTCTCCCTCTGTCCTCCTACCGTTGGTTTCTCTGGAGACAAGGAAAGAGGGATAAACAGGTTGAAGCAACCACTTGACCTGTCCCCTCTGCTGTTACACATATTATATACCATGATGTTGTAATGTACAACACAGCTGTCCTCCTTCCTTATCGATCAAACAATCAGAGCCCTCGTTACTCACCCATTTTCCAATCAGAGCTGCTCATCCATGAGGTGTGGAGTTCATCTATTCCCATCAGGCCCACGGGGCCCTACATAATAGGAGTGATTTAGGACATAGTCAGATGTGAATATTGTGCAGCTATTGCACAAACATTTTAACGTTTATGTACTGGTATGTGTCTTTCAGTCAGAGCAGTGGTTTATGGGTGTGTTGTGTACGGTACTAGAACGCACCACTGGTACACATTCATACCTGGCTTGCTGTGTACCTTCCGTTTCTCTCACTGGCAGGAGACAGTGGGTTCCTCAGTCTCAGCAGCCCAGCCACCCCTGCTACAGTCTTCTTCACAAAACTAACGATGTCTATGACAATATGAGAGAGTACAACACACATTAATTATAAGAACAATGGCTAAAAGTTATTGGTAATAGGTTACCATACCTTTTCTTCGTCTCTTGATCGCCACTGGTTCACTCTGGCTAACATTTTCTGAAACATGAACGCTGTAACAGAATGTAAACAAGTAACTAGCCAGGTAGTAAAGTTACATTTGTTAGCTACAGTACCTTATTATTTGGTACGTTAGGAAATAGTAAGCTAATGTCTGGTAAGTGGCGCGAGGAAAGAGTTAGCTCGCCTTATTTATTTTTGAAGCAGCTAACACCAACTGGAATGAATGACAATTGTTGCTAATAATTAGCTAGCTAGGTTAGCGAGCTTGGGTGACAAGGTTTTAAATGTTAAATGTTAAACTAGCTGTTAGCTAGTTGACTGGCTAGCGTTTGCCAGCCAGCTTACTAACGCGTTACATAAACAGCTACACAGAGCACACTAGCACCAAAGACAGTACATGTGCCAGTCACCGACCTCTGGTAGTTCCTTTTGGTTGGCCTGGCGTTGCTATCCAGCCGTTGCGAGTCTATCTCCCCGCCAACGTTCAAACCAGGCCAACCGGAATGTTTTTGCCCGGTTATAGGCTCGAAGAGCGACGATAGTCCGTCAACTACCCATCCGTACATCACAGACAGATACGAGAGAATGGAAACTTCCTCGTACGGTCGGGCCAGGACTATCTGCGGTTTAAAATACAAGCTCAGTGGGCACAAATGTTCTACCTGCGCCAAACCACCATTCGCCTTCTATCTAGAACAGTTAGCCTAGCATTTAGCTTCGTGTTGAAATGACTGAAGTGAATGTACACAAACGTGAAGACCGTAAACCGTAGGGGGAAAACGTCAGACTTCCTCGTACGGTCTACTTGGATATGCTAATCTTATTCCGCTTTCCCGTACTACTTGCCACTAGGAAACTCTGAAATGTATGACTTGCTAAGCGGTTGACATCGGCACTTGTAAAAATACAACCAGTTAGCGAACATTTCGGAGTTTTCTAGTTCCGACTAGTATTTGAACGCGGAATTAGACTGGTACTGTGGCATGTAAAACATCTTAGCCCGTGAAAAGGCCTGCTAGGGCTCTGTTTTGCATATCATGGGTGTTGTGTGATCGGTTGGATTGTCAAACAAATCACTTCAAAAACTAGGCTACCTGCGCAGTTCGAGCCACTATAACAATTTATTTTGCTGATACTCTGTACTGAACTGTAAAGCCTACTGGCTAGTTTCACCCATAATTTACACAAATGTATGTTTATAATTTCCGACATTTGGTAGGGCATATTATAATTTCCGACATTTGGTAGGCATATTATAATTTCCAACATTTGGTGTGGCCATTTGTTTGTCAACTATAGTTATACATGCAGCGTCTCTTCTGTCATAACTTGTTGCCCGAGAAGACTAAATACAGTAGTGATCGCCAGACTAATGTCTTACATCGATAGGATGAATGCATTAATCTAGTTAACACCATTAAAGTACGGTTGTAACCAAACGCTGCTTTCCCGACTAAAGAAGGGACCCGGAGACCCACAAATACATGTGTGTTTGATTTTGGTGACACGGCGACTCCTCAGGCAGAGTCAACCCTGTAAAACATGCAGACAAGTCAGACATGGATGGGAGACAGATTCTACTCAAGGGCAATAGTATCTAAAGCACTCGAAGCAGTGTCGGAAGTGACACTGGATACTCAAGCTAAATTCTCCCCAGGAATTTTTGAGACAGGCCCGAAAAACAAAAGGATTAACACCATTTATAATATGGTTCCTCATCTCGAATTCAAGTTCTGGATAGAATGAACTGATACAGATGATGCTAACTTTGGATAGAAATTAGTATATAAATTGTATGTACAATTTAAGAAGCCTATTGGTTGGACCTCAACTAATTAACGATTGTTGCCTAGATCGGCCTGCATGTAGTGTGGCGCTTTGTATGCCGCGGCCGGGGATCGAAATATGGTTGCTCCGCCTCTGAGGCCCTTGGACGCGCATCCGTGGCTTGCGCGCCAATTGCATCTCCGGTCGTTTCAAAAGGACAGAACACGATTTTCAGCTTGTTGCCGAAGTGGGCGGGTTTTGTTTAGGAACACGAGGAGAACACAATAACAAAACAAGGGGGGGAATGGTTGGTCCTGTGCAAAGTCTCCAAATGGCATCAATTTGACCGGGTTTAAGAAAATTAAAAGCTGATGAAACACGTTTCTGAGAAGACTTCAGTACGTTTTGGAACCATATTTGATGTGGTTTAAACACTGTCTGCTAGCAAAACAGTGTCGAAGATAACACATTGGCATTTTCTCAAGATATGGTGAAAGAAAGAAATCATACACTGAACAAAAATATAAACGCAACATGCAACACTTTCAAAAGATTTTACCAAGTTACTGTTCATATAAGGAAACCAGTCAATTGAAATACATTCATTAGGCCCTCATCTATGGATTTCACATGACTGGGAATACAGATATTCATCTGTTGGTCACAGATACCTTAAAAAACGGTAGGGGAGTGGATCAAAAAACCAGTCAGTATCAGGTGCAACCACCATTTGCCTCATGCAACTCTTCTTCACATAGAGTTGATCAGGCTGTTGATTATGGCATGTGTAATCTTGTCCCACTCCTCTTCAATGGCATTGCAAGTTGCTGGATATTGGCTGGAACTAGAACACGCTGTTGTACACGTCGATCCAGAGCATTCCAAACATGCTCAATGGGTGACATGTCTAGTAAGTATGCAGGCCATGGAAGAACTGGGACATTTTCCAGGAATTGTGTACAGATCCTTGCGGCATGGGCCAGTGCATTATATTGCTGAAAGGTTAGGATTGCGGCAGATGAATGGCACGACAATGGGTCATTCAAATTGACAACATAAAATGCAATTGTGTTTATTGTCTGTAGCTTATGTCTGCCCATACCATAACCTCACCGCCACCATGGGGCACTCTGTTCACAATGTTGACATCTGCAAACTGCTCGCCCACACAACACCATATACACGCTGTCTGCCATCTGCCCGGTACAGTTGAAGCCAGGATTCATGTGTGAATAGCACACTTCTCCAATGTGCTAGTGGCCTTTGAAGTTGAGTATTTGCCCACTGAAATCGGGTACAACGCTGAACTGCAGTCAGTTCAAGACCCTGGTGAGGAGGACGAGCACACAGATGAGCTTCCCTTAGACGGTCTCTAACAGTTTGTGCAGAAATTGTTTGGTTGTGCAAACCCAGTTTCATCAGCTGTCCGGGTGGCTGATCTCAGACAATCCTGTAGGTGAAGAAGCCTGATGTGGGGGTCCTGGGCTGGTATGGTTACACGTGGTCTGCGGTTGTGAGGTCGGTTGGACCCACTGCCAAATTGGAGGCTATTTTAATTTTCAGTTCTCTGGTGGACATTCCTGCAGTCAGCATGCCAACTGCACGCTCCATCAAAACTTGAGACATCTGTGGCAGTTTGTTTCAAAACTGCTAATTTTAGAGTGGCCTTTTATTTTCCTAAGCACAAGGTGCACTAGTGTCACCCCTGTCATGTGGATGGACTATCTTGGCAAAGGAGAAATGCTCACTAACAGGGATGTACACATATTTGTGCACTGAATTCAGGAAAAATACACTGTGTATGGAACATTTCTGGGATCTTTTATTCATGAAACATGGGACCAACACTTTACATGTGGCATTTATATATGTATGCCCCAAATGATTACATAATTTAATGGGCATCTCAGTGATTTAAAGCCCCAGATGAACCAGCTGAAATTGTTGCTGATATAACACATTCTAATATAGTATAGAAATGGTTTCATTTATAATTACCAGAGCACCAGTACATGGCATATCAGTGATTTGACCCCTATGTGAACTGTCATGATCTGCAGTGTAACTGAAGACATAACTACCAAAGACTGGTTTCCCCCTTCTGTAAAA
The DNA here is from genome assembly GCF_013265735.2 of Oncorhynchus mykiss. Lineage (NCBI taxonomy): Eukaryota > Metazoa > Chordata > Actinopteri > Salmoniformes > Salmonidae > Oncorhynchus > Oncorhynchus mykiss. Next base: position 16,711,353 of record NC_048571.1, read on the forward strand.
CTGTTGTCAAATGACACTGGACTGGAATGACCGTTCTAAAAGAACTGGCCTACTTAGTAGTTACTATTTTTCTTGCCGGACACATTTTGAGATGGTAAATATTTGGGCGTCCAAAGCGCCCCAGAACTAATCACCAGCGTTACTGTTATAATCTCCACCCGGCACAGCCAGAAGAGGACTGGCCACCCCACATAGCCTGGTTCCTCTCTAGGTTTCTTCCTAGATTTTGGCCTTTCTAGGGAGTTTTTCCCTAGCCACCGTGCTTCTACACCTGCATTGCTTGCTGTTTGGGGTTTTAGGCTGGGTTTCTGTACAACATTGAGATATCAGCTGATGTACGAAGGGCTATATAAATACATTTGATTTGATTTGATTTTTGATTTACTGAATGATTAACCAAGTAAAATGGAGGGGTGTTTGTGCCACCATCAGTTTTTGATCAACACACAATCTAACAATACTGTAAGCATTGATGCAAGTCTGTGCATGTCTGACCCTGCCTATTTTCGGCCCCGCCTTTAAAAGATGCGCAAGGCAAGTAATCACACAATTAAAATATTTATTTTGTAGAAATGGTGATCGATAAAAAAACATTGACAAAACATGTCCACCAGCTTTGATCTATAGCTCGGAATTCCAGTGTGAAACTTTATCAAATATTAATAACCAAGAACATATATACAGAATCAGAGATACAAATGTGTATAAAACTCAGGTAGAAAAATAGCGATCTAATACTTTCAAAAACACATGCATTCGGGTGAGAAGACCTCTTAGGGAGTTACTCGGAAGGCCAACAGAAATGTGTAGATTTTTTTTCCCATAAAAAAATAATTTAAAGTCTTAAATTCTAACTTTCTAAATCAGATATTAGACAAATACATTCCATTGTATATTTAAACACAAAGATGGATCATAAGGATGTTGGATTGAAAGGAGGCATTCATACACGGCTTCATTCCTTCCTTCAGCGGTCAGACTTCTTGTGGTAGGAGAGAAGAGATGGAGAGTCTGGAGGAGAGAGAAAATGTGTCAGAACCAGATAAGGGCAACACACAATCTCTCGCTCTCTCACACACACAAACATATGAACACCCAGGTGTCTGTGGAAAAACACCCCCAGTACAGAAGAAAGCCATTCTAAAATGGACAATGGTCCATTGAATGGTTATGTAGTGACTACCCACGTGTGCCTGCTTACACCAGATTGTGCCCTACCCTGAGATGTACATCCTGGTACTTGTAGTTTGTACTTGTAGTTTGTTCAATACGGTGAGGGTGATGTGGGGAGATAGTAACGAAGCAGTGTATTCCGGTACTTGTAGTTAGGTCCTCACCTGGGCCGTACCGGTAGATGGGGGACAGACAGCTGAGGTACAGCCATGTCCTGTTCTTTTGCAGCCACCGCTGCCAATAGCCAATCATATCAGGGGAACTTGGAGGTGGGGCTAAGTAAGCCCTGCTAACTGGGTCAGGAGGTGGTGAGATTGATTGATCAGTTTGTCAGAGAGGAAGTATGTCCATGGTAACAATGCCGTCCCCTAACCCAGGCGATTGTGGGTAGTGGACTTGCCGTGGTACGATGCCATCGCCAAGCTAAAGCCCCTCTTTCTCTCTGTCACCTCTGATCTTCCCCATCTCATTCAGTGAGTGTGTGCTCAAACAGTAAGTGCAACCAGTGTGCGTTTGTACCTGGATGTGCAGCCCCTAGGCGTTGCTGTACGTTCTCCAGGTGGTGGATGTAGTCTGTCAGAGATCGCTCGCCATCCTGGGACAGAACACTGGACGAAGCAGGCTCAGAGGACAGGACCGGGTTGGAATACACTCTAGGGGGGATAAGAGTGGACAGAATAAGAGGGGAGAGAAAGAGGGGGGAGAAGAGGAAGAGAGAAAAGGAAAGAAATTAAATCTCAAGGTATGTCGTTAGAGTTTCCCCCTCACATTAATGGATGTTTACTATGTAAGGAGCAGTACCGGTTGTGGAGCCTGAAGGGTGATTTCATTAGTGAGACCACACCCTTACGGGTGGGGCTGCTGTCTCTAGTAGGTGGAGAGGAGTTGTGATTGGCCAGTGGCTGCTGCTGCCTCAAAACCTCAGTCCTGGAAGCTGAGAGAGAAATAGAAAGGTTACACACTGAACTGTCGATGTACCTTGCCTGTGTGACGTTGGTAATCCTATCTTCATCGCTCTGGATTTCTCTCACACGCACCTGTGCTGTGTCCGTTGACAGTGACAGTAGTTGTAACTCCTCTCCTGACGACTCTCTGCCACTTTCTGGTCAGGAACTTCAGTCTGGAGGAGAAGGACAGGGAAGGGTTAACATGCATAACACAATAACCCATAACTCTATATAACACCCACCCACCCACCCACACGACCAACCCAACCCACCGTGAGATGGCGATGACAGCTCGTACTGCAGCTCTGAAGCGTGAGAGTGGAGAGTGTGTGTGGGCGTGGGGGGGCGAGGGGTGCGCCCCCATCCGAGCGATAAGACAGAGAGTTGCCTGTTCACAGTCCTGAAAGCCCCCCAGCAGCAGCAGGAGGTAGCGCTTCTGGTAGACCAGAGACTTCCTAAAGCTCTCAGCCCGTAGATAGCGCTCATACAGTCGCTGGAACTAGAGGAGGGACAGAGACACAAACAGGGTTAAAGGGACGTCAAGACAAGGGACTTCACACCAGATGATCCATGCGGACATTCAGCCCAGAGGTCGAGTGTGTTTCTGTGTGCGTGAGTCAGTCTGTTAGTTTGCCCGTGTGGCTCACCTTGCTGTTGCTGAGGTCAGTGCTGGGCCGGTTCTCAGTCTCTGCCTGTCGTAGATGTCGTTCCAGACAGGACAGGGTGTGTTTCAGGTTAACCGTCTCCTGACTCAGCTCCTTCACGCGGGCCGACAGGTCAGAGTTCTCCCTCGACAACCTCTCCCCCAGCGCCGAGGAAGAAGAGGAAGACTGCAGGGAGAGAGAAATTGGTTATCATGGTCCTTATCAAACTAATCTGTTGTAGTCGCAAATCCCCCCCAAACACCATAAATACATTTAAAACACTGCAGTCTAGCTCGTCTCCCAGTGCTTCATGTTGCTATGCATGGGCCTAGCTGTGGTCAGCCATTTCTGGTACCTGGTGGTTGTATTGGGTTGTGCTGGTCTGGTCTGGCCCAGTCGATGTGTTATTCTTGGGTTGGAGTGGGCTGGAGTTGTACTGGTGTCGGTTGGACAGTCTCTCTGTGGCCATCTCTCTCTCCTCCCTCTCTAGCTCAGCCAGAGTCTGCTGGAGATGTCTCATCCTCTGCTGGTCCTGCTGCCGCAATAACTCCAATTCACACTGCAGAGAGGGAAGAGAAAACAGGAAAGTAAACAAGAAAAAGATGGCATACAAGTGGCTGAGACACTGTTGTATTACAAGTCAGACAGGCAATGCTAAAATGTTGTGTGTAAATCTCACCAGTTTGTTGCTGGTCCTCTCGTGTCGCTTCTCTCTCTCCGTCTGCTCCTGTCTCTCCTTCCTCCTCTCCCTCTCCCTCTGTTCCTCCCGCTCCCTCTCCTTGTCATTGACCGATCGAAGCCTCTCCCTCAGCACGTTGAGCTCCGCCCCTAAGCGACCAGAACGCTCTCTCTCCGTCTCCAATGCTCGACTAGCCTCCTGCTGCTGCTCCTTGAGTGTCTCCATAGTAACTCGGAGGCGGGCTGCAGCATCCTGATCTCTCTGTGCCTCCGCTCTCCTCTTCCTCTCTTCCTCCTCTACTCTCCTCCGGTTCTGCAGAAGTTCCGCCCTCAGTCCATCTGTCACGGTGGCTAGCTCCTCCCCCTGCCTCCTCTCCTGCTCCAGCTGAGAGCGGAGCTCCGAGATGAACTTCCTGTCTCTGGACGCGTCCTCTTCTTGTCTGCGTGTGATGTCATCGAGACACCGGGCGGAGCGCTCACGTTCCTCCTCCAGTTTTTTCATGTGGGCGTCGGCTAGACGGGACTCAGCTTCTTTCAGGAAGTGTTCCTGCCGACTCTTTTCCTGTGACTGGAAAGTGTCGAGTTGCCGGGCGGAACGGGCGCACTCCTCCTCCAGCTCCTTATGGGCATCGGCTAGACGTGTGTCAAGCTGTGATTGGAGGAGGTGGCCGCGGGAGAGTTCTATCTGGAGTTCCTGTCGGAGGTTACAAGAGGTCGTCCTCTCCTGGTCCAGCTGACCCCTCAGGGTCACGACCTCTGATCTCTGCTGCTCCTCTTCCTTCTCCCGGAGGTGTGTGTGAGTTCTCTCCTGGTACAGCTCCTGCTGTAGCTCCTGGACTCTGGTCTCCTCCCTCCTTACAGCCTCCTCACTGTCCTCTATACACAGACTGGGAGAGGACACACACATCAGTATTTATTTACGTGTGTGTGTGTGTGTGTGTGTGTGTGTGTGTGTGTGTGTGTGTGTGTGTGTGTGTGTGTGTGTGTGTGTGCATTCAATAATGTATGTGTGTATGTATACCGGAGATTGCGGATCTCGTTTTGTAGTTCCTGCTGGGTGCTGTGGGAGGAGTTAAGTCGTTCTCTGTTCTCCTCTAGTTCCGCCCTCAGCCTGGATAACACCTCCCCTTTAGATGACTCCTCCCACTGAGAGTGCTGCAGCTGCAGAGCGTGTCTGTCTGCAGAGAGCAGACGCTCCACCACAACACGCTGCTGCTCCTCCTAAGGAGATGAGGGAAAGCGAGATATTTTTGGTTTCACCCTCAATTAAGCTAAGCAGATACAATGCAGGTTTTTTTGTATTCTTATTTTTTTTACAGTATACAGGACTTCCTTAGTGGAGACCGCTCCAAACACGCTCACGCAAACACACACCTGTCTCTGTAGCAGTGTTTCCAGCTGACTGAGGAGGTGGGTGGAGTCTATCTCAGGGTGGGAGGAGAGAAAAGCCTGCAGCTCAGAGCGAAGCCCTGCCCTCTCACAGTCAAACACACCCCTTACTGCAGCCTGCAGCCCTCTGCTCCAACCAGCATCCACCGAGTTCTCCTGTTAAAACACACAGGAGGGTCAGTATGCACACATGCAGAAGTTAAGCACACAGCTCACACACACACACACACTCACCGGTCTCTGTGCCATCCGACAGAGCAGTTCTCTCAGAGCGATGACAGTTTCCTGTAACGCCCTCTTCTCCTGCTCCCAACACATTGGAGGAACTTTAGAGTCTAACTGACAGATCGTCTGGTCCAATGAGAGGTGGTTAGAGGGGGCGTTACGCTGGGAGAGGGCGAGAACCCTGCAGCTCTCCTGGTACACTCTCTTCAACAGACCCTGGAAACACACACATAGTTTGCTATAGGGTTCATTTGTAACATTTAAGGTGTGTGTGTGTGTTTTTGTGTTCATACCTGTAGTTCAGGAGACAACAGTTCGTCACTGTAGCTCATACTCCCGGCGGCGCTGTCTGTGCGTGTGTTGTCTGTGCGTGTGTTGGTTGCGGGGTTCATGCCTCGACAACGCAGGTACTCCAAGAACTGAGCATCCAGCCTCTCTGTCTGCTCCAACTCTACCTTGAGTCTTACACCGAGCTCTGAACTGACATCTACACGACAGACACAGAGAGACAGAGAGCGAGAGAAGGGAGAGAGGTTAGACAAATGAACACAGACAGACAGACAAGACCAACAAAATGACAGACAAACAGACTTACTGCTGCCATATCCATCACTGGCCCACTCCGTTGCAGACAGAGAAGAGGCGGAGCCAAGAGATGAGGGAGGGGCCGTCAGGTCCAGGGCTTCCAGCTCATGCACCTGACAGGTGAGAGAGGTTTAATGTGTGTGTGTGTGTTTGTGTGGTGTATGTGGACACTTTCTCAACCCTTTTTCCACCCACCTTGTCAGCGTCCATTGAGTCCAACATGGAGAGGTTGTCCGAGGCAGAGATGGACCCAGGGGAGTGGGTGCTGTGTGTGCCCAGCTCTGGGCTGATTGTCCCTGGACAGGGCTGGTCTTTCCTTACCCGGGGGGAGGCTTTAGCCTGGAGCTCCAGGCCTGTGCTGTTTAAAGCACTGAGGTCAGACAGTCTAGAACCGTGGAGAACAGAGGGGTGGAACCTGTCCTCTCTGGTTCTCTCCTCAGAACAGTCCAGTCGACGGAGAACCTCAGGAGAACTCAGGGACCCGTTGCGAGACACACCGTCCTGGAATCCTCTGGGCGTGACGTCTGGTGGAGGAAGATGATCACGGTCATCCAACAGCTCTGCACTCAGAGAAACACCATTGTCTGTGTAGCAGCTTGAATGTGTACTCACCCTTCAATGAGTGTGTCTGTCTGCTGTGCGGGTTGCAGGTCTGTCTGAGCTGCAGCAGTTCTCCTTGCTGATAGGCCAGCTCCTCTTCCTGCACGGCCAGGTCTTCCTGTAGGCCCCGGAGCTCCGCCTTCAGATGCTGGTTATTGGTTTCCAGGTCAGCCAAGGCCCGGTCTTTGGTCTGATTGACAGGTGAGTGAAATAATCAGAGAATACAGTGTTATTTACAGTCCTTTCAAAAAAACATTGAGTTTAAATGCACACGCCTGTCCGTACCTGTCCCTCCTCCAGTAGTTTCTCAGCTCTCTCTGTGCTGGAGCAAAGACCCTCCTTCACAGCTGCTAACTCTGCCCCCAGGGCTTGATGCTCCGCCCCTAGTCTCTGTAGCTCCTCCTCCCTCTGTCTCAGGGCAGCGTCAGCCTTCGCCAGAGTCTCCTCAGCACATGTCTGTAAGAGAACAGCCTTCATCATCAGCATCATCATCACCAAAATGATCGATATCAACAGCACCATCAAATATGTAATCCGTCTACTTTGCACAAAATCTTTCTTGCAATCTGTTATCCAGGGCTTTGATTCATTCAAGAACCGCATTAAAACCTTGAAAAGACTACACAAGAAACATGTGCAAAACTCCCACCAACACAAATCCCTTACCCTTCCTACCCACACTGAAAATACAGTGCATAACACTGAGCGAGTAACTCTACTCAACACCATCATTATTTTCCCCAAACACAAATCTATAGCAAACTGTTCACCAAGAGTGTTTAAAATAGTGCTTGGAAACTCCAATTCCAGAACACATGGCAAGAAAACTATACTCCATGTTCAGAAAGAAAGTAAATAAATGCCAGTGTGCAAGAACTTCACAACACGGAACTGTTTTCTGACCACTCCTGACTTCCTCTTTCTGATGAGGTCACTTCCTCTGTGAGTAACACTCTTCTGTTGGGTGCCAACACATCAACATCTCGTAGTTTCGCTCTCTCTCTTACGCCATTTCTTAGTCTCTCCCCCGCTATAAATATTCCATTTAGCAGATGCTTTTTCTCCAAAGACTCAATCTCTCGTTCACTCTCTCCCTCTAACCATAGCCAGCTGTGGTAGAGGGAGCTCACACCGCAAAATACCTAAATAGTGAAAGTTACTTAGTGTTGCAAGTTAGGCTTAGAGAGGCTAAATGGAATGGATTACTCAAGTTTGAATGAAAACATCAAAGGCAGGCTTTCAAAGACGACAACTTATCTTTTCTCTGTCAATCTACCAACTAAATCTGCAAATAACTAATACTACTGAAGATATCACCGCTCCTACATGGCTAGAAAGAAATGTGTTTAAATTGATGCCACATGTTGAGTCAATCTGATTGGCCCGACACTGCCGCCACTTACCAGCACTTCCTTCTGAGCCTCCTCCTGGTTGGCTCGCCTCTCCTCTAGCTGACGGCTGACTTCCTGAAGGCAGGCCCTCTGAGAGGTCACTTCCTGCTGGAGGCGTTCTATTTCCTCTTGGAGTCGGCACTCCCTCTTCCGCAGGGCCTCGCGTTCTGACGAAAGTTCTGCCTTCGCCGTCTCGACAGCCACCACGGTCTGTAGCAGGGCTTCAGTCTCCTTCTCCCGCTCTTCAACCCTTGATTTTAGCTCCAGGACCAGGGAGTCTAGCCGAGTTCTCTCCCCTCGCAGGGAGTTTGTCTCCTGGGCAAGAGCCTGCCAGCGACCGCTCTCCTCCACAGCTGCATCCCTCTCCTCCTCCAGCCCTTCTATCCTGGCTCTCACCTCTTCAAGCTCTGCCTCTTTTAGATTGAGTTCTCTCTTTACCTCTTCCCCCCTCTCCCTCGCTTCCCTGAGCCTCTTCCCCATCTCCTCCCCCTGTCCTCTGTACTCTTCCTCCTGAGAGAGCAGCAGTCTCTCCATCGCCTCCTTCTCTCCCACCGTCACCTCCAGCTGCCCCTGCAGGGCCTCCACACGGGAACGGAGAGAACGGGAAGAGGAGGAATGGAGGAGACGCATCTCCTGCTTGAGACTGTCGCCCTCACCTCCTCTCGCTCCTCCTCTCTCTGGTTGGGGGTACTTGGCAGGTTCCGGGCTGGGAGCAGGCGAAGGGTTAACACTGTCGCCCTCTTGTGATAGGTCGCTGACCTCGTGGTAGGCGGGGCAAAGGGTGTTTAGCTCGGCCTGTAGCGTGCTGATGACCTCGTGAAGCCGCTCCTCCTCTTCCTGCTTGTCCTGACGCACCCTGATGATGTCACAGCGGAGATGCTCCACCTGGGAGCGGACGTCTTCAAGTTCTGTCTGGAAGGCCTGTAGAGAGACCGGGAGAATGGCTTCCAGTTCAGGCAAAAATAATGACCGTTCCATTGTGTGTGTGTGTGTAGTGTGTACTACATTGAGGTCACAGTAGTTTGAATTCTGAAAGATTATGTCATTATATAACGGGGCTGGATTATGGAGGTGTGTGTGTGTATGGGTGGGTGTCTGTGTACCGTGATGTCCCTGGCTGTCTCCAGCTCCAGTTCTAGCTTGTGTATCTCCTGGGTCAGGTGGTCTATCTCCTCATTCTTCTCCTCCAACAGAGCAGATGGGAGACTCTCCTCCTCTCCTATCTCTCTCTCCTCCAGGCGAAAGGTAAGGGCTGAAACTGTCTCCTAAACAGAGAAAGACACAGGGGGGAGATTTAGAACACAGAAGGACAATCATTGTTGGCATTAGAGAGGACTAACAAGTACTAGCATGACTGAAAACTGTAGCAGACCCACTTTGAGAGAAGCGACTTGGTCGTGAAGCTGGGTGATGGTATCCGTGTTCTGATTGGTCAGGAGCTCCAGCTGGAGAGTGAGGTGTTTTAACTCCGCCTCTTTTATGGTCAGGTCTCTCTGAGTCTCCTCCATTTGACCAACCAACACACACACCTAGAACACACACACAAGTTAACAAATTATTCCAACCAAGCAAACTAATCTTCTCTGGCCAAAGATCTCGATACACTAGCAGCAGGAAGCAGTTAAGCTCTGTTAGGTCTTTCACTAAAGCAGGTGTTGCGGTTGGAAACACACACCTGTTGCTCCTTGTCCTGCAGGTCTTGCTGTGCGGTGTCCAACGTGTCTCGGAGAAGCTGGATGGGGTCGGGGGTGCTAGCGTTGTTGTCACGGTAACGGTGACGGGTCTCGTCCAGTTTAGACTGCAGCGCTGAAATCTGGAGACGATTTGACAACTGCTGCTGCTGCAATGACTCCTTATCCTGGAGGGAGAGAGAGTAATTTAGTGTGTGTGTGAAGGTGTGTGTGTGTGTGTGAGAGAGAGAGTGAGAGAGAGAGTTACCTGTGTGAGCTCCTCTTCTCTCTGCCGAGCTCTGTGCAGCTCCTGCTCCAGTTGACTGACAGCTCTGCTGCTCTCGGAGCTGCTCAGCAACGCCTGTTCCAGCTCCCTAATTCGCCCAGCCAGCTTGTCAATCTCCTCATTGCGCTCAGCAACCTCGAGCTGGACCTGTTGATTGGCTGCCAGCAGGCAGGTGTGGTCTTCTGTCTTGTCCCTGATGAGAGCTTGAAGGCTCTCCACCTGAGAAAGAAACACAGGGGAGGAATGTTGGTTCTGAGGGCTCCAGTTGCCGGGTCACTATGGGGTTTCCCATGTTAAGCTGTACGACGGGTTTACTAAAGCCATTCCGGGTCTGCAGCCACGACAACAACTGAAGCCATGCGACTGAGCAGCAACACACAGCACAGAGGGATGGAAGGGAGAGGAGAGGAGGATGATCGAGCGAGATGGAGAAAAGGGGGATGGAGAGATGAAAAGGAGAGTGACGGAGCGGCACTAACGGCAGATGTATCTCCAATGATTATGTAAGTTAATCACGCAGGTGTTATCACAACACACACACACACACACACACACGGTGGGGGCATGCAGAAGAGTCGAGGTGTAGCTATAGGAGTCACTGGTGAGATTCCACACCTGCAGAACCAAGTCCTCAATCTAGAGCATTCCATGAAATAAAACACAAAACACAAACAGTCAGCAACAGGTCCATTCAATATCTATAATGACAACATCTTGACTAAACACTACAGTATTAAAGACTTAACACATGCCAATACACTAAGGTAAGGATGCGCGAGTGTGTGTGTGTGTTATCTTACCCGCTGGCCCTTGCTGGTCCCAGCAGAGTGTCTGGCTGGCTGTCTGAGCTGAGCCTCCAGACTTCTGATCTCCTGTTGGAACTCATCTCTCTCATGTTCCCGCTCCACTGCCTGCTCCTGGAGACACACAGAGATAAACTTGAGTGTGTGCAAGTGTGTTACACATCCATACATTTCCCCATAGCGTGACACTTACGTCTATAAACTGCCTGTCGTGTTTGAGCTGTTTCTCGAGGGCCTGGACGCGCTGCAGGAGGTCTTCTGATTGAGCCCTGTGCTGCTGCTCCGCCATCAGGCCCTGGTTCTCCTGTTCCTCTAGCTCGGTCTCCAGAGCCCTGAGGCGCAGAGACAGTGAGCTGCGGTCTTTCTCCGCCTGCCGCTGCACACACAGCCTCTCCTGGCCCAGACGATCTGCCTCAACCAGGAGGCCTTCTCACACACACACACACACACACACACACACACACACACACACACACACCACAGGTAGTTAGGAACAGACATGCACACACAAATGTTCACAAAATCCACAATGACACACACACAATCCTTCCAAACATGCACTTCCTATAGATAAGGGGAAGTATAGAATTGGTCAGAAAAAGAAAAGAAAAACTTGACCACAAGTCATAGCAAACAAATACAACCACACTAAAAACCATACTGCATAAATCAACTCACACACTAGTCCCCAACTGACCTCGGTCTAAGAAATGAGACGGGGCAGTTTTTAAAACACACAGAAACACACAGGACTCTGAGCGACAAACCTGTGTCCCCCTCTATACTCTGACAGGACCCTACAGGGAGAGCAGACAACTAAGAATAGGACTTAACGTGTACACAAAACATACGCAACATAATCAATCCCAGTTAAGCTTAAACCACAATCTCTCTCATCTATCCCCTCCCCTCACCCTTTTCTCTCTCTCCCAGTCCGGCGGTGAGATGGACCTTCTGGCGCTGGAGGAGACTGTGCTCCTCGCTGAGCTCCTGCAACTGCACCCTGAGGTTCTCTAGCTCCGAGGTGAGGCCTTCCTTCTGGTGCAGCTGCGCCCGGAGGCCCTCCAACTCCGCCGTGAGGCCATTCATTTGGTGCAGCTGCGCCCGGAGGCCCTCTAGCTCCTCAACAAGCCGTTCTTCCTGAGCCTCCTTTTGTTGTAGAGATTCTTCCAGAGTTGCCTTCTCAGCCACATAGCCCTCCAACAGACCTACACACAAAAACAGGATACACACACAGATACATGAATATCACACTTTTTACAAACAACGATTCTAAAAACACATGGAGACGCACAGTATCTCCACTGACCCTCGGCCTTGTGGAGCTCCAGCTGGAGCTTGCTCTTTAGCCCCGCTTCCTGGTCCAGCTGATCCAATACGAGCTGGTGTTGGAGCAGCATCTGGGAGGAGTCTGAACGGCCCTGGGAAAATCTCTCCTCTAGAGACAGATGGACAGAACAAGACTCCTCCAACTAGAGAGACCAAAAAGGAGAGCGAGAGAGACCGACAGAGAGACAGATGAACGCAAAGATCAGTGGCTGAGCTTCATGCAAATTCAATGCATAGAATGTTGTGTTGACCCCCCACTAACCTCTCAAGCGTTCACTGCATGCCGACAAGCTAGTGTGTGTGTGTGTGTTACCTGTGTGTTAGCGCGTGTGAGGAGCTCCAGGAGTGTGTCCACAGAGTGGCGTAGTTGGCTGCAGGCTCCCAGGGCTGCCTCCTCTCCCAGGGCTGCTTCCTCCCCTCCAGAGTTTGTTTGGGACTCTGCCAGTAGGAGGCTCTCACACACACGCTGAGAGAGATCCAGATCGCCGGTCGACATGTCTGCTACAGAGACACCTAGTGGAGAGAGAGGAGACCGGTCAGGTATTACACAGTTATCAGTCCTTTCTTCCCAAGTGTGTACTTGTTCACTTCCTGTCATAAATGTATCAAGGACACAGGTCCAGTTGTTAGATTCCACCCACCTGTCTCCTGATTGGTTGTTCCCTCTCCTGGACTCTCACCCTGATCATGACCTTTGACCCCGACACAGGCGTTGACCCGGCGGTCAATTAGCTCCTCCATTGCCATGGTGCTCAAAACCACCTCAACCAGAACCTTCCTCAGCCTCTCATTAGCTGACTGGAGAGACTGCCTAGGGGTCACAGGTCAAAGTGAGACGAAACCAACAAAATCCCACCATAAAAAAAATAAATAAAAAAACTTGGAGGATACATTTTTAAAAAAATGAAGCCTACACACTAGCTGATCATTGTCAGGCCTACATTCATCCAGACAGCCTCACCTCTCCTCCTTGGCAGTGTGTAGGTCCTCAGTAAGCATGTTGAGGAGGTTGCCTCCCTCCTGACTCTCTCGTTCTCGCCGTTGGAGGAGTGTATCCAGGGTCTCCATCTCTGACCTCTTCCCCTCCAACTCCCCCTGTAGACTACACACCTCCGCTCGCAGCTGAGAGCCAGAGAGCAGAGAAACCAGGGACAGGAAACCAGTCATCACGAGGTGTGATCAAAGAATTGTCCTCCCAGTCATAGATACGACAGTTGCATTCAACAACACACTCCCTTTACATAACAGGACCAAAAGCAAAACCATGTGTCTTGTAATGCCCAATCAGAGAAAGTGAAATGGACAGTCTCCATTTTCAGTCACCATTAGTTGGAGATTTGCCTGTTTAGCCTCCAGGAAGCACTCACACAAAAACGTAGAGCTACACAAACACAAAAGATGGTGTAATCCTGCGAGCCGGGCAGGCAGCAGCTCTCTGCCTCAACACCAACTTTGAGTGGGAGTGAGTCGAAATCTGAACTCCCTCCCTCCCTTTACCTCCCATTTCTTCCCTCTCCCTCTGAATCCCTTTACCTCTCCTTCCCAAAGCTTTAACTTGGCTCCTCTCGCACGTCTTCCGCAGTCTCGCTCGTTCTCTTACAATTTCTTCCCTCTCTTTCTCCCTCCTTCCCTCCCTCTGTCTAACAACCAACACTAGTTGCCTTAGCAACAGTTCCCCCCCACCTATATCCCTTAAGATTAAGGAGGGGGGGGGGGGGGGGGGGGGGGGTTATTGTAGCACAAAAACCCCACACTACCTGATCCATGGAAACAAACACTATGGAAACAAACACACCCACACCCCTGGGGGTAGGGGGGTCTAAAATAGCATTAGCATAGAACGGATGGTCTCTGAATAAGGTTGGATAGGAGGCAGAACTGTCGGTCATAGTTAGCATGGGAACTCTGCCATGATGGGTGGAATGGATGGATGAATGAACATCATTTTTGAATAAACAAATGGACAAATGTGCATGTAACTGAAATGCCATTATGCATGATGAGAGATTAGAGATTTACATCCAGCCAGCAGAGTGTGTGCACGCCGGACAGAAAACATACAGGATTAGTATTGAGATTAATGAAGAAGATAATCCCTTTAGGAGAGCCACTGGGCTGTGAGTGTGTTTCTAGACATTAAGAGTGATGAAAAACAACATCCTACTCTTTTTATTCTCCCCCTGCAAGTCTCCCACCACAATCATCCTCTTCCCTCTCTTTCTCCTCTACCCTTACATATATATATCACTATCTCCTGCCCCATACTCTCTCATTTTCCTGTTTTCTCTCCCCTCTTTCTCCCTTTGTGCCCCCCTCCCTCGGTCTGGTGATAGTTGGGCTTGTCTGGTCTTGCCCACAGAATTAATTTCCTACTAACAGTGTGTGGTGTGTGTGTCAGAGTATGTGAGTGGAGGTTGAGTGGTTGGAAATCCCGCAAGTCGCTCACTCTGGTGCACCATGTCCTTTCCTACCACTAAAAACACTCTGGTGCACCATGTCCTTTCCTACCGCTAAAAACACTGTGGTGCACCATGTCCTTTCCTACCACTAAAAACACTCTGGTGCACCATGTCCTTTCCTACCACTAAAAACACTCTGGTGCACCATGTCCTTTCCTACCGCTCACAGGGGAAAAAAAACAGCTCTTGCTCCCTTCATTAAAATCCCTATTTAACCAACACCCATCCATTTTTGTGACTACCTGGACCTACCCTTTGGGTTTTGAAGTATTGAAACCAATCCATATGATTTGAATGAAAAGTATTATAATAAACATAATGAATATAAGAAGCACTCAATTTCAAATAGGCTACATGTCATGTTAAACATATAAACACTCTAAATTAGGTCAGGAGACAGACAGGGACTCTAAGAAGGAACAGAAATGAATTATTTAGGCTATATTATTCCTATTATTTAAAGGCTATAGCCTACAAAGAAATACATTGCTAGTGCGGCACAATAGGCTGGCAGGGACAAAGTGTATTAAATCATTATGGTCTAGAAACTGTGCAAATAGGCTGTGACTTACATAGAATAAAATACAAATTAAATAAAAATGACTTATTAGTGCTTTCATTTTTAGAAACCTGAGTTTGGCCAGTCTGTGGCTTCAGGCTCATACGATGGCGCCTGGAGAGCAGGTCAGCAGCAGAGAATATCCTCTGGGGATGCAGGCTTGTTTTTACTTTTATATAGGTAGGCCTGAAGGTTTTTAGGCAAAATAACCCAATCAAAACAAAGCTCCTTAAACGTGGGAATATGCCAGGCATGTTGGGCCAAAATCAATTACGGTCGATTGTATGATTAATGGGACGTTTAAAAGGTCCGATTTCTTTGTTGCTACAATGACATTTCGATATCTACCCACCTACTTTATTATTTTAGCATGTGCACGTAGTAAGTATACCATCATGCTTTCTCAGGTTCTACAATGACTCTTTAGTTGTGGACACTAACGTTACATCATCTCTATTGCTCCTCAACTTTGGAAGTCACCTCGATTTGGCACCTGTGTGTTTTATTAGTTTGTTTCTGAAAATATTCAGCAAACAGACAGTAGCTA
Organism: Oncorhynchus mykiss; assembly: GCF_013265735.2. Taxonomy (NCBI): domain Eukaryota; kingdom Metazoa; phylum Chordata; class Actinopteri; order Salmoniformes; family Salmonidae; genus Oncorhynchus; species Oncorhynchus mykiss. The sequence continues at coordinate 16,726,638 of NC_048571.1, forward strand.
AAGCAAGGGGCTATAGCAGCACTCAAGTAGACTACAAGTGCATGCTGGGCCGGCATGCCCTGAGCTCCTGAAGTAAGTGCTACTGGAGTGAAATTGGAGCGGGCAAGAAGGCCGACTCTCCAGCCGTTGGGAATCTCGCTCGGCGCTCCAGTCATATTGGGCACGCTCAATTACTCCAGTGTGTGTGGTGTGGGTTACCTGTGACACCACAGTGTCCAGCTGTAGCAGTTGTGCAGTGAGCTGGCTCATCTTGTCGGCGTAGCTTTGTTCCTTCTGCTCGTGCTCAGAACTGAAGCTCTGCCTCTGTTCTGCTAGCTCCGCCTCCTTCTGCTCCTCAAACTCCACCTTCAGAGGAAAGAGATGCTGGTAATGCTGTCCAAACTGCCAGCACTTCTGTTCTAGAACTTGTTCTAAAACTCACGCCAAGGTTATTGGGTAACAGCTCAAACAGCTCTCCCTACAACCAAAAACTCCCAAGCTGATTCAGACTGACTGACTAACAGACTGCTAGCTAACGCTCAGCTCAAATGCATTTTTTTTGTTAAGTGTACAAAATAAAACCTTCTGCATCAGAGGATCAAAGGCTCAAATCCATCCCATTTAGCCACTGTTCACGTGGCAGCAACACACACCCACAGAAATACTGCTGCGAAAAACACACTGTCCTATATGAAGAAAGGATTATGATGGTTGTGTAAATCTCATGGGACACTGGCCAGGCATGGGCTAACCCTAGTCTTGCTGGGGTGTGTACACACACACACGCGCGCACACACACACACAGAAAGAGAGAGACAGACCTCCAAATTCCAGCCCCATTATATAATGTAATCTGTCCGAATTCAGTTTCTCTCAGTGATCGACACAAAGAGCACGATGGCAGACTACTGTGACATCAAGACAGGGAAAGGTGATAACAGGTCAGATGCACAACTGAATGCGTTCAACCCAAATGTATCCTAAAAGACACCCACCACTGTTAAATACGTTCCTGTATAGTTCATTACAATGTTTAAGACTGATGAAGACCTCACACCGTTTTCCCCACCCTCGCTCTTCCTCTTAGTCGTCCTCTGCCCTAGGTATTTGTATAGTTATGAAAGGATTTGGTGGCTTCAAGCAATACGATTAATATTTCCTCTAGCCTATCAGACAGCAAGTTCATTACCCTCCCTCCCTCTCTCCATATCTCTCACCTTGAGTTGGCTGGTCTTCTGCTCAAGTCTCTCCTCTGCTTGGGCTTTCAGAAGCTCAACCTCTTCCAGGAAGTGCAGCCGTTGTCGTGACGACTCCTCCTCCAGCTCCCGGCGACACGCCTGTAGCTCTCTCACAGACGCACTCTTTAGCTCCTACACAAACACACACACACATTGACCCCTCATCTAATAGTGTGTGGAAGCACAGTGAGAGCGTAATCCCTTCACTTTTATAAGACTACTGAGAAGGGGAATGGGATGTTCTGGGATGGTGTGTAAGTGTGTCAGACCTGAAGCTGCTGCTGGTGCTGTGTGTTGAGTTGCTGTGTCTCTGAGGTGTAGGTGCGTGTGAGCTCCTCTAAGGCAGTGCAGTGCTGTTGCGCCAACTCCAAGACCTTGGGACAGACACGACCAGATCAAAACACACCTGAATGGATGGACAGATGCTCAGACTATTGGATAGACCAGCCAAGAGGTGGAGGGATGAGTACCTTTTTCCTGAGGGCCTCCAGAGCCGTGTGGTGTTCACCTTCTAAGGCCTCTTTCTGGATTGTCAACTCATTCTGAGAGCGAGAGATCGAGCAAGAACGAGAGAACATCAGAATTGTCTCATGAATATACAAAACAGATTTAAAAAAAAAAATTTTTTTACTGTGGCGAATTTGCATCTTTTCTTGACTTCAAATGACCACTGTTATCTCACCTGGTGGGTGTGGCTGAGCTCCGTTGCCATGGCGCTAAACTTCTCCATGTGAAGCTGAGCCAGCTCCTTCCTCAGCTCCTCCCTGACGGACTGCTGCTCCAACCCATCACGCTCCACTTCCTGGTTAAGCCTTGACCTTTCACGCTCCACTTCCTGCTTATGCTCCGCCTCAAGCGCAGACTTCTGATCACGCAGAGTCTGCGATATGAGAACATTAAGATTAAATAGATGTAGAATGTAGAATATAGATATACAAGATTTAAAAGAGTGTGTGTGTGTATGTTCTCACCTGGATCTCCCTCAGGTACGTGGTCTCCAGTGTGTCCATATTACCCAGCATCCTCTTCTCCAGCTCCTCCCTCTCTTCCTGATGCCGGTGTTCTAACTCTGCCTCCTGTGCCTCTAGCTGAGCCTGATTGGTTTCCTGTAGGACTGCCTCCAGGCGATCGAGCTCGGACTTGCGTTTTGATTCTAGGCTGGTTTCCAAGACAACAAGCTCCTCGTGTTTTGTTGCGATCTCCGTTGCCATTGCTTTGAGATCAGCCTTGTGATTGGCCAACAAGGAGTCCAGTTCTGCTTTGTGATTGGTTCGTAGCGTGTCCATGTCCTTCGTGTGGTTGGTCAGTAGCGTGGTTTTCAGGAGTTCCATGGCGGCCATGTGTTCCTCCCTCAGCTCCCCCAGAGAAACCTCACCCTGCTGGGCCAGACGCTGCTCCAACTCCTCCCTCTCCTCCTGGAACCTACACACATGCAGAACAGGTCAGCCAGATTCATTTCAAGATGAAAGGACAGATACAGAGAGTTAACTTGCTCTGTGAATGCATTTGTTTACTATGGGGCAAACGTTCACTAGCTAGTGAGAATCTCTGGTATTCCATGAAACGCACTGTATTAACCTCCAGACCCCCCTAGTCTCTCTGGGTGTTTTACCCCAGCCACGTCTCACCTGTCCTGGGCTTGGCATAGCCTCTGGTCTCCCTGCTCCTGAAGCAGAGCAGTCAGCTCCTTGACCTCAGCAGCCATGGTGGACTTGGCTCTGGTCAGCTCAGCTTCGTACTGGGCCTCTAGTCTCTGTCTCACTGCCACCGCCTGGGGGTCTGGGGGAGAGACATGTGAGACGAAGGGCAAAGACCATGCAGAAGTGACAGTAAAGTAAGGGAGGTTGAACTACATGAAACCTTTTCATGTACTTACTCAGGTCGTTGTCCAGTGAGGCTTGTAGACTCCTGAGCGCCGCACTCGCCTCCTCAATCCCTTTCTCCAGAGCGCTCCTTTCCTCCGCCATCCCTCTCTCCAGCGCTTCTCTCAGGGCAGAGACCCGTGCCTCCCCCTCCTCCTGGAGCTCCTGTCTGAGCCTCTGCACCTCCTCCGCTCTCCTCAGGGTCATCTCCTCCATCACTCGCTCCCTCTCCTCCTTATGTTCCTCTGCTAGTTTCACACCCAGCTCCTCAGCAAAGCTCTGCTTCAGCTAAAAACATCCGGGTCAACATACGGTCATTCCGGGTCAACACGTGGCAACACTCATTACGTTGTCACACATACTCACACAATTATGTATGTATGTACTTGCTGTGAGTTTGTGTTTCTCCATGTGTGTATGTGTGTGTGTGTGTATTTTCAGTGTACGTGTGAGTGTACCTTCATAGTGTGTGAGCGTAGCTCCATGTTGTGTGTGTCTGCCAGGGCAGCCAGTCGTGTCTCCAAGTTCTGGATCATGGTCGTTCTGGTCTGCAGCTCCTCAGAGTGACACCACATCCTATGCTCCACCTCCACCTGTTCACATCACATTAGCAAACCCACTCCCACTGGTAACTTAACAGAACTTTGACTCACTTCGATTTACAGAATCTAATTCATTCACTATGCTCATTCTTACCTCCACCTGTCTGGCAGCCTCCAGACGCACCCTCGTCAGCTCTGTGTGGAAGAGAAAAATGATAAATTGAGGGAAAGAGAAAATATTTTTTTATGTTGAAGAATATTCCAATGTGTGTGTGAGAAAGAGAGTCCGTATACCTCTGACATGGCTGTCTGACAGTCTAGCGCGGAGTTGTTCCATCTCGAGGGCGTGGCGAGTCTTCAGCTCCTGCAGGTCGCCATAGTAACGATCAGTCAGGTCTGAGCGCACCTAGAGAGAAAACAAAATAGTGAAGGAAAGACGAGGCCTGATCATGCTGGCTCATAGGCGAGACTGCTCCTGTGTGTGTGTGTGTGTGTGGTTTCTGTTAGGAAAATATAGCGCCGGACATTTGCCGGACCAATATGCATTGGGTGTGTAACCTGATTAGGGTGTCCACCCACAGTGCTCTGAATTCCAGAAGTCCCATTTAGACTCGAGGATGCAATGGCTTGTGTCCTTAACGAATTCCGATGGACACTTTGAAGATGTTAGAATCACTGTCCACGTGTCCACTATTATTTCTTTACATTCTAAGAGCAGCAATGCGCACAAGGCAGTAGGCTACGTGTGAATGTTCATTCCATAATGCAGTTAGCGGAAAACACTTGTCAAAAGGGCACTTCACATGCCAGCGATTTCAAGAGATGAAAATACCTGTTAGAAACGTAGAACGAGGGGAGATCTAAAGATGCAACAACTAGCATGGGTTGGTAATATGACTAGGATTGTGCCTTTGGCTACTGGACAAATAAAGTTGATCTGAAAACCAATAGAACATAAGAGAAATAGGCTACTGGTTTCAAAGGCATATGGAAGTCTTTATAATATAATTGCCTGCACATTTGGTTGGATTTTGGCTATGCTACTTTGAAGCAAGGTAAGACTTGCTAATATGTAGTTTCAAACAGTATGTTTTCAAAATGCATACGGCCCCAAAATGCCTGTATTCATTCAATGAATTGACCTTGCAGGTTAACGGTAAAACCCTGGTGTGTGTACCTGTAGCAGCTCCTCTCTGTAGGACAGGGCCATAGAGGACCGTAGGTTAGACAGTTCCTGAGTGTGTCTCTCCTCCAACTGGACACGCAGCTGGTCAAACGCCTCCTGGTGTTTCTCCAGTTTCAGTGTGATCTCAGCCAGAACATCGTTCCTCTCCTCCTCCCCTCTCCCTTCAGACAGGAAACTACACACATGACAGCGGTCAGTAACATGGCCCACCACTGGCCCAGGCTTATAGATCGTGTGTAATTGGCGACTGGTGGGCAGATTAGCCGAGCGAGGCCTCTAGCATTAGCATACCTAGCATCCTGGGTCTTGAGTACAGAGTCCTCCAGGGCTCCCTCCACCAGTCTCAGCTGCAGCAGGGCTATCTCCTCCCGGTAGCTCTCCTCTGCTACTCGCAGACGCTGCTCAAAGTACCTGACCGGGTACACATTAATGGGGTGTAAGTGTGTGTTCACTTGCATGGGTTTACATTGGTGTGTTCACTTGTATACCTTGTGCATGTACCTACCTGTATAGGTGTGTGTAGGAGAGCACATTCAGCTGCATAGGTGTGTGTGCGCGCGTGTGTGTGTACCTCCTCAGGTTCTCCAGCTCAACCTCATTCTGCTCATTGATCTCCCGCCTCTGCACGTTAAACTCCGCCTTCAGGCGCTCAATGTCATCCACCCGCGACGAACGAGCTAGCAGCTGCTCCTTCAACTCTGGAGAGAGAGGCGAAGGGAAAAGAGAGATAGAAAAAGACAAGGTATCTGAAATTCTGTTGGTTGACCAATCAAACCAATTTGTACTACTCGACGAATTATGTTCTAGCATAGGTCCAGAGTGTGTGTGTGTGTGTGTGTGTACTCACCTCCCAGTTCCTGGCGGCTGGTCCTCATGTTGTCTAGCTGAGCCCAGAGCTGAGAGACCTCCTGGTCACAAGTCTGTCTCAGAGTCACCTGCTCTCCATGCAGACGACACACCTAGAGGAAGGAGAGAGAGTTTAGGAAAGGCACTATCCAAAGCATAAAGCAAATCTCAGAAACAGAAGTGTGTGTGTGTTCACCTCCTGCTGTAGCTGCCGTGTTTGTTCCTCTCTCTCCTGCAGCACCACTTGATGTCTGGACACCAGATCCTCCACTGCACCTGGAGAGTAGCAGTAACACATTCATAACATCCTTATCGCGTGTTTATAACGTCCTTACAACATCAGTAACACTTATTAGTTGACTCACGGGCAGCAGCGTCCCTGTCGGTCCAGGCCTGGCTCAGCTCCCCCTCCAGCCTCTGGAGCTCCTCCAGGCTAGCCCGGGCCTCGGACAGATCTGCCCCAGTCTGGGTGAAGGCTGCCTGGGTAGAGAGTGATACCCGAGCCTCTGACAGCTGTGTCTGGAGCTCTGACTGGGCCTTCTCTGACTCCTGCTGCCACCGGGATCTCAAAGCCACTATTTCTGCAGCCTGCCGCTCCTCCATGGACGCTCTCTCCTGGGAGACACGACTCTCACACTCCTGCCTCAGAGCATCTACACACACACACACCTCAATCAGGTCAGATGAAGGTCCATTTGTTAAACAGAGCTATGCATTGGAGCATCTGAGTGAGAAGGCCCTATTCTACTACCATCATCCTCACCCATGTTCCTGTGATACTCCTGCTGCTCTCGCTGGATCCTCTCCTCACTCTCAGCTCTCAGCCTCTCCACCTCAAACTGCTGTCTGGCCTGCAGCACGGCCCTCTCCTGGGCCCACTTCTCCCTGAGGGAAGCCTGGAGCTCGCTTAGAGAGGCCTCCCGCTCCCGCTGCAGGTTGGTCTGGGAGAGCTCAAGCTGGGTCGTTTGGTGGTTGGTCAGGCTCAGACGCAGCGCCTCCAGCTCCAGAGCCTGTTGGCTCTATAGAGCGATAGATAAAAGAGAGAGGTAGGTAGGGGGTAGGGTTTCCATTAGGAAAATGTGAAGCCGGACATTTGAAGGAAGCATTTTAATTTAACGGACCCATATGCATTGGTTGTGTAACCTGCACCCACGGTGCTCAGAATGACCGAAAACACATTTCGATTATGGTTATTATCTGCACTATGCAGAAATCACTCCGCCATTTCCTGGTTGCTAAAATTCAGTTTATGTAGCAAAGCAAGTAAAGTGTAGAGAATCATTGTACCATCTAAACCACGGTGAAATATCATAATGGGAAGCATAGAAATACCACACATAAAAACACTTCTACCACTTCTTAGACTTGCTTTCAATGACAATGGCAGATCTCTAACACATTTCTATGAGAATTTGGTAGGGCCTCCCAAAAGTGACATATTGCAGCTTTAACAGAACAAGCAACTTGAGGATGCAACGACACACATCCTTACTAAAAACCGATGCGCACTTCGGAAATGCTAGATTACCTGCCACAATTACTTTTCCTCAGCCAACAAGACGAGTAACGAACAGCAAAATCACTAGCGTGTGTCAATCTTCCCCATAAAAGTTAAGATAATCTATTGTTCACCTAGTCGTTCTGTGGGAGAAAGAAATAGACGATACCAAACAGACTCTGGGACAGTTGTGGGATGATAGATCCCAAATTCATACAACCAGTAGGCTAAGTGACATTTTTTTTTTAAAAGCAATGAGGTCAATGCAACAGATCTGTACATTTACCGTAACATTTGAATAAACTATTATCATGCAATTAGCAGGAGAACACAGTTGTCAAAAGCACACCGCAAATGCAAACAGTTTCATGTGACAGAGATGAAAATATCTGTTTTAAATGTAGAAAAGGGGGAGATCTAAAGATGCAGGAACAATCATGGGTTGGTAATATGACTAGGATTGTGCCTTTGGCTACTGGACAAATAAAGTGGATTTGAAAACCAATAGAACGTGTACAACAAATATATATAGGCTACTGGTTTCAATGGAAGTCTTCCTAAAATAATTGCCTCCACGTTTCTATGGTCTATATTTTGAAGCCATGCCAAGTCATAATATGAAGTAAAACGTTCAGGTTTTAAACTACTAACTATATTTTTTCCAAATGCATACTGCCTCCAGCTCATTGTAAAGTGGAGTGTGATGGATTGAAGCCTGCCTACCATTGTACTTGAATGGCGAATGGGAAGCGAGCTTCAATTATCAGTTGAGAAATAAAAATAGTAGCTCTTTTTAAATTGTGGCCATCGAAACATTTTTTTTAAACACAACATTTAATTTAGAATTGTTATTATATTATTATTAAAAAAGCATGTTTCACTCCAGCAGGAAGGAATGAGCTGTTTGAGGACTTGTAGCAGCAGCTCTCACTGACAGATTTTCCTCTCATATAGGCTCTGCATCTGTATGCTGTGCGTGTGTTGAAACATAACGACCAACGAAGATACACACGCGCTAACGCAATTCTACTAAATTATGCAAATTGACCTGTAGACCAATAAGCATGACCGGTCAAATGTATTTACATTAAAAAAAAATTATGATTATTATTTCTTTTTTGGGACAACTGGCCGGCGCCAGTTTAATAAAAACTGGCTAACAGAAAACCTGGTAAGGGTGGTTGTGTGTGTACCTGTATCTGTAGTAGTTCTGCTTGGTGGGCTGCCTCCATGCTCTCCCTCTGGTCCCCTGATAGCTCTGCCTTCAAATGGCTAAGCTCCTCCCTCTGCTGTGACATCATCTCCGACAGCATCCTCTGGTGTTCTCTCTCGTTCACCTGGAGACAGAAAACAAGAGAGAGACCGAAAACGAGAGAGAGAGAGAGCGAGAGAGAGAGGGGATGACTGGCAGCACACAGGTATGTGAATAGATTGTTGTTGTTGTAGTGTGTGTGTGTGTGTACCTGTTTGATAAGGCTGATCTGTCTCTTCTGCTCCTCCTCCAGACTGTGTCTCTGCTCACACAGCTCTCTCTCCAGACGGCCACTCAGCTCAGACACCTCCTCCTGGTGTTTCTCCTGCAGCTCCTGCACGTCCTCACTGTGAGATCTTCTCAGTCTCTCTGTGGCCTCCTCAACAGACCGCATCTGCTGCTCCAGGAGCGCTTTCACCTCCTGCTCCCTCTCCCTCCGCTGCTCCTCCAGCAGGCGTCTCACCCCCTGCACCTCCTCATCCTTCTCCTGCCTCTCCTCCTCCCACTTCTCCCGCTCCTCCGCCACCTGAAAAATATCTGTTCAGTACTTCCTGAACAGGTCCAAATACATATCATAGTCTAATCATCATCTTCCTCCTCCTCATCACAACCACCCTCCTCCTCACCTCTTCCTCCTTGTCTCTGAGCTGTCTCTGGAACTCCTCCAGCTCCTCCGCCATCACCTTCTCCATTCTCCGCATGGTTCTGTCCATCTCCTCCTCTCTCCTTCTGCCCTCCTCCCTCTCCCTCACTCCCTGGGCCTGCACCTCCTCCAGGTTACACAGGTTCTGTCTCAGACACAGCAACTCAGACGCTACCTCGGTTTTCTCCCTCTCCGTTTGCTCTATCCTCTTCTCCCTCTCCTCAACCTCCTGCCTCGCTGTCTCCGCCTCCTTCTGGACTCTGTGCATCTCTTTCTGAGCGGTGTCGAGCTCCAGGGTTTTCTGACCTAGGAGGGCAGTGGTGGTTTTGTGCCTGGATTTAGTTTCTTCCAGCAGGGCTAGAAGCTGGTCACGATGGGTCTGGAGAGGAGAGGTTATTAGCTTGGACCCAATTAGAACCAATCAAACCAATTAGAGAGAGAGAGAGAGAGAGAAAAAAAAACACCAGGATTAGCTAGTGGAAGATAGTGAATTGAGCAAGTGAGAAAAAGGAGAAACAAAATAAAGAGAGGGAGGGAAGAGGGGAAAAAGTGAAAAAGTGAAAAGAGGGAGAAGTAATTAGGGAGGAAGAAGAAAGCTCCTAGCTACCTGTAGTGACTGTAGCTGTCGTCCAAACAGAGCATGAACTTCCGACGAGACAGAGTCTCCCGCCTGTTTCACCTCCTGCAGAGAGGAGACCAGCTGCTCCTGCTGCCTCAACCTGGAGAGGAGAACACTCTTCTCTTCCTCCACCTCCCTCAGCTCCCCCTCTTTCTCCTTGTTGCTTCCTTTCTCCAACCGGACAGAGGAGAGCAGCTCTTCCTGCTGTTTTAGACGAGAGAGGAGGAGAGATTTTTCCTCTTTTAGCTGTTCCATCACTCGCTCCTGGCTGGAGAGGAGGGTACCTCCCTCCTCTAGGAAAGGAGAGGAGATGAGACTCTCCATATCTTTCTCTCTCTCCTCCAGTAAGGTGCGGAGTCTGTTCTTCAGATTGTCCTCCTCGTGTGTTTTCAGGCTGACCTCCTCCTCAGCTCGCCTCCTCTTCTCCCGCTCCTCCTCAAGCTCCCAGTGCGCCTCCTGCAGCTCCTCAGAGACCTGGGCCCACCTACACACACGATGAACATGAGCTGCAAGTTCTCCAACACACAAAGGTATGGTAGACAGGCACACACTATAACACACTCACCTGGCCCTGGCCTCCTCCAGATCCTCAGCGCTCCTCCTCAACTCCTCCATCACCACCTCCTTCTCCCTCTCCCTCAGAGCCACCTCCTCCCTAAGGTCTCCACACTGCTGGATGAGCAGCTCCTTGCCCAGGTCTGAGATCTCCTGACTCTCTGACGTCTCACTGAGTCTCTCAGAGGTCTCGCTGGCGTCTCGTGAGACAGAGAGGGGGTTGTTCTGCCACTGGGAGGCGAAAGAGGGCAAGGTTTCATTCTCAGGGTCGGGGGACCGTGCAGTGGATGGTGGGACGGGAAAGTGAGTTTGTTCTTCCTGCGAAAAGGACAGCTGGGATTGGTCACCACCACTGACGATATCACTGTCCAGCTCAAACCTGTGATGGGATGGAGGCAGAGAGGGGTGAGAGGACTGAAAGGAGAGAGATTAGGAGAGGAGATTCGTATGGGGGGAAAATCCACCATAAGGGCAAAAACACACACAGTATTGTCCCTCTAACCTGTAGTTGCCAGAGTTGTCCAGAATGCTGTGCTCTTCCAGAAGGCTGCACTCCTCCAGACTTTCATTGGCCCAGCACGAGTGTGAGGGGAGGGCCGAGGACAGGTAGCGCTCCAACAGCGGGGTGCCATCAGTGGGGAGGGACAGGTCTAGAAGGCACTCCTCTCTCTCCTCCCCCTCCCTCTCTCCATCCTCCTCCTCCACACTGGCCTTTGCCTGGTTCAGTTTGTCTTTAGAAGCCTTGAACCCCAACTCCTCCCTCGTTCTCCCTCTCTCCCCCAACAGCTGTCTGACTCTCTGTACCTCCTCACCAAGTCTCCTCTTCTCCTCTTCCCGTCTTTCCCTGATCTCTCGATTATCCTCCCTCTCGTTCCTTCTCTCCCTCGCCTCCTCCTCCAGTCTCCTCCTTAGCTCCTGCAATTCCCTATTCAACACACCCTTCTCCTCCTTGTACTGGTGGATCTCTTTCCTCTCCTCCTCCCTCCCTGTCCTCTCCTCTTCTAGTTGGGAAAGCATGAGCTGGTTTAACTCCCTCTCCTCTAGCAGCTCTCTCCTCAATGTGTGTATCAGTACATCCATCTCAGGATCAATACATTGTTCTGGGCTCTCACACCCAGCTCCAGTCTGTTCATGTCCCATTCGGAGTGTGCGTATTTGCTCCCCTGGTTCTGTTACTGGGACCTCCAGGTGGTTGGGCAGTGAGGAGAGGTCGTAGGAGCTGTGGTCAGGCTGGGAGGCCTTCCGCTGGGCTAGGGAGAGCTCAGAGCCCCCTTGTGTCCTGGAGCGAAAGAACTGAGAGGTCTGGAAAAGAAAACAGGGACATCGAAGAGCTTGCATTCACTACTTCATTACTAGCAGTAAAAAAATAAAAAATGTTTTTAGACTTTTTTGAAGTGTGTGTGTGTGTGTGTGTGTGTGTGTGTGTGTGTGAGCGTGTACCTGCTGTAGCTGCATCTTCAGGGCCTGTATCTGTCCAGTGAGGGAGAAGGCCTCCTGCTGTACCTGGTCTCTGCTCTCCAGCGCCTCCTGCAGGTTACAGCTCAGTCTGCTAATGATCTCATTACGCTTCTCTACTGCTGCCTGTAACTGCTGCAGAGAGAGAGAGACCATAGAGTCAGACACACAGACATAAACACACATTTTATTCTTAACACCTTACTTTATTACATTTTAATCTGATCACTTTGGATTAAAAGTGGCTGCTAAATGGCAAATATTTGATTGCAAGGGGAATGCAAAGTATAACAGAGAGAGAGGAACAGGCAGAGATGGAGAGAGAGAGCAGAGTGAGACTGAACAGAGAGTGAGGGAAACTGAGCAGAGTGAGGGAGACTGAGCAGACAGAGCAGAGTGAGGGAGACTGAGCAGACAGAGCAGAGTGAGGGAGACTGAGCAGACAGAGCAGAGTGAGGGAGACTGAGCAGACAGAGCAGAGTGAGGGAGACTGAGCAGACAGAGCAGAGTGAGGGAGACTGAGCAGACAGAGCAGAGTGAGGGAGACTGAGCAGACAGAGCAGAGTGAGGGAGACTGAGCAGACAGAGCAGAGTGAGGGAGACTGAGCAGACAGAGCAGAGTGAGGGAGACTGAGCAGAGAGAGAGGGAAATTGGGAAGGGAGGGAGGGAGACAGAGCAGAATGAGGAGATTGAGCAGAGAGAGAGGGACATTGGGGAGGGAGGAAGGGAGGGAGAGAGCACAGACAGAGCAGACAGAGGGAAATTGGGGAGGGAGGAAGGGAGGGAGACTGAGCAGACAGAGCAGAGTGAGGAGACTGAGCAGAGAGAGAGGGAAATTGGGGAGGGAGGGAGGGAGAGAGCACAGAGAAAGATGTACCTTCAGAAAATATTCACTAGACATTGTTGTTGTGTTACAGCCTGAATTTAAAATGGATTATATTAAGATTTGTCATCACTGGCCTACACACAATACCCCATAAAGTCAAAGTGGGATGATGTTTTTCTACATTTTTCCAAATGAAAAGTTGAAATGTCTTGAGTCAATAAGTATTCAACCATTTTGTTATGACAAGCCTAAATTAGTTCAGGAGTAAAGATTTGCTTAACAACTCGCATAATAAGTTGCATTGACTCACTGTGTGCAATGTGTTGAACATTATTTGTTAAATGACTACCTCATCTCTGTGCCCCACACATAATTAACTCTAAGGTCCCTCAGATGAGTAGAGAATTACAAGCACAGATTCAACCACAACGACCAAGGAGGTTTTCCAATGCCTCACAAAGAAGGGCACCTATTGGTACAGAGTTAAACGGCTGTGATAGGGGAAAATGTGAAGTAACTAAATCTACAATCCTACAATTCTAACCTAATTGATAGAGTGAAAAGGAACCCCAAAATATTCCAAAACATGCATCCTGTTGGCAACCAGGCACTAAAGTAATATTGCAAAAAATGTAGCAAAGCAATTCAATTATTGTCCTGAATACAACGTTTTATGTTTGGGGCAAATCCAACAGATTACTGAGTACCACTCCATGTTTTCAAACATAGTGGTGGCTGCATCATGTTATGGGTATGCAATCATTAAGGACTGGAGAGTTTTTCCAGGATAAAAAAAAAATACATGGAATGGAGCTAAGCACAGGCAAAATCCTAGAGGAAAACCTGGTTCAGTCTGCTCTCTACCAGACACCCTGGGATACAAATTCACCTTTCAACACCTTTCAACACAAGGCCAAATCTACACTGGAGTAGCTTACCAATAAAACAGTGAATGTTCCCGAGTAACAGTTTTGACTTAAATCTGCTTGAGAATCTATGGCAAGACTTGAAAATGGTTTTCTAGCAATGGTAAACCACTCAGGGGTGTGAATACTTAAGTAAATGAGATATTACTCTATTTAATTTTCAACAAATTTGCTAACATTTCTAAAAACACGTTTTCACTTTGTCATTATGGGGTATTGTGTTTAGATGGGTGAGAAAAATAATCGATTTAATCCATTTTTAATTGAAGCTGTAACAAAATGTGGAATAACTCAAGGGGTTTGAATACTTTCTGAAGGCACTCTATCTGTAATTATTCAGAAGCAGCCCCGGGTTCTTATGGGTAAAAAAGCATAAGAACAAATTAATCCAAACGAGAAAATACCCAACCCAGTTAGGAGTGGCGTGTGTGTGGTGTGTATGTGTGCGTTTGTGGGCGGTGTGTGTCAAACAAGTGCATCTAACCATAAAGTGAAGAATATAACTACTGTTTCCTGGAGGAGGGAAACGAGGTACAACACACGAGTGAAGTGTGTGTGTGTGTGTGTGTGTGTGTGTGTAACTTTTGTTGCAGGGCATGCATATGAACACACGTCTAACCCATTTCTCCTAGTACGTATTTATAACACGATTATGTAATTTCTCCAGCAATAATGGAAATAGAATTCAAGCCGTTTCTCTCCCATCCATCCTCTACAATAGGAAAAGCTTTCCATATTTCCTCATTTATAGACAAAGACTGAATGTTGATTGTCTGAAAGACGTGGTATACCAGCCCGTATACCATGTGTATGACAATAAAAAATAAAAAAATGTTTTACTGGTCTAATTATGTTAGTAACCAGTTTATAATAAGGCGCCTTGGGGGTTTGTGGTATATGGCCAATATACCACAGCTAAGAGCTGTATCCAGGCACTGTATCCTTAGCCGTGGTATATTGGTCATATACCACACCTCCTCAGGCCTTATTGATTAAATAAACTGTGTATGTATGTATGTATGGTTAAGTACCTTGAGTTGATCTTTTCCAGTGTGAACCACTAGGACCTCGTCTCCCACAACCTCCATCTCCTCAAGCTGCCCACCGACTGCCTGCCTCCCCAGGACACTGCTTCCCTCCTGGGGATGGTGTTGCTCCAAGTGCCCCTGGAACTCTGGAAGTTGGCTCGGATCTGTCTCACCAAAACGTTGTGGTTCCTTAAGGGTTACATTTGGGGGGGGGGGGGTAAGTAAACCTAGTCCTATTGCACATATTCATAGACTATCTGCTTGGCTATCTATAAGATTAGACAGGTTTGATCATTTGGGTGAACTATACATTTAAAGCAGCCGTGACCATCTAATATTAGTCATTGAGAGCTGTATGGTGATGCAGATGGTGCAGGCTTTTGTTCTAGCATTGCACAAACACACCTCATTGAACAAACTCAATAGATGGCTTGCTTTATTATTTCCATGAAATTAGATGGACTTCCCCTTTAAAGCCTGAACATAGAGTTGACAGTAATCACATTCATGTTGCCATGACAACCAGCCGCCAGAAGCATGTTTGTGTTTAGTGACCCATTTTTACCCTGTGTGTGGGGGGGTTGCTAAAGCATAGGAGGCTGCTGAGTTGACATCCATACGTTGAGACATATGGGTCAGACACTGTAGCCAATCTGTCTTCTGAATCGTTTTCACTCCACTGAGAAACAAATGACATGTTCTAACCCATGGAGAGATACATGCTCATAGAGTTGGGATTGGATTGGCATACAATCAAATCTGACATAGACCTTATGATCGAAATGCTGCATTAAACTATAGAGTCAGCCTATGCAACAGTGTGGATACTTACATTCCTTTCATTCATTCAGCCAGAGGCTCACCTCATTGTTACACATGTCGTCCTGCTGTGTGGCGCTGCCGTCTGTCTGGAGGTCCATCCCTAGGGGGCGACCTTGCGCTGGGCCGTCATTCTGCGTTGGAGACGGGCCCTTCCTCTTCTGCGTCTTTTTCTGCGCGACTTGACCGTCCCCTTTCGCCCTTTTCTGTCGGAAGCTAGCAAGCTACGCAGGAAGGACAGGGAGAGGTAGAGGGACACGTACGTCAGGAGGGCTGAACACCACCACACTATCAGCATGTCAGGGGTTAACTTAGAAGTCAAAAGTTAGAGTCCACCAAAAGTCCATCAAAGTTCAAATCCATCATTCCGATCAGGGAATAAAAAGGTCAAAGTTTCAATAAATCATCCCAGTGACTTAAGAAGTCAGAAAAGGCTAGAGGTTTAAGGGGTGAAGGTTTTCATCCGCCCAATGAGCAAGAACAAGAGTTTGATTCAGATAATCTTCCCAGCACTCAGGTAACATTCCTGATTGAACCAGCAGAGAGAATGAAAGCCCCAGCACACAGGTAACATCCCTGATTGAACCAGCAGAGAATGAAAGCCACAGCACATTGCCAGTCCAAAGCAGTCAACCAGCCACAGTCTCCACTTAGTCCTAACAGTCAACCTCCCAGCATCGCTCCATAGATCTCCCAAAACCACTATCACTGGACAACAAGGTTCCCAACAGAGCGATCAGAAAAACATTACATTTTAAAGTCCAAGTGTACTGATTTAGTCAGTGTAATTGTGCATCCAATCTCACTTTGCATCTCTTTCAGCATCCCGGTCTCTCTCTCTCCCTCTCTCCCCTCTTCTATAAGCAGCTTAAATCAGATTACAGCGGTTCAGAGACCCTCGTATAACGCTCCACCTCTGACTCTCGCTCCCTCCCCCTCTCTCCCTCCCACCCACAGCCTTTCTCTCACTCACACTCCCTCCGTTTCAAACCATCAGACCAATCTATCAATCACACACAGTTGAGACAAAACACACGGCAGACAAGCACACTAGTCTCAATATGACACTTCAACCTCCCGCCGAGGGTTGGGATGGCAGTGTAATGCAGAGAACACAGGAGGAGCTTTGTCCCGAGCCCAAAGTGTGTGCCAGTGTGGTAGCACGTGCTTTGTTCTAACCCAAGCAAACCCGTAACAAGCCGACCCATGCCATGTCCAGCCCCAGGACTCAGTAATGTTGAGCAGTGCTACTGCATTGTGCAGTGCTACTGACCCACGTGTGTGTGTGTGTGTGTGTGTGTGTGTGTTTCAATGCCTGATCTCTACATGTGGGCAGTTCTACTCGATTGAAGTCTGCCCAGCTTTCAGCAGATACTGTACACACCCACTCACCATCCACAGCCTCCTGTGTCTGTATCTGTGTTAAAGTGAGGCTAGACTTGGCTGTAGTCGAACATACTGCTCTACACACTAATACAATCAGACAGGCAGCTGTGTGTGTACGTATGTAGGCTATTTGTGTTCAAACTGAAGACGGGAGCTTGGTTTGCCTCAAAGCAAAAGAAAACTGATGCAGACGTGGCATGTCACCATAGCAACAGCTGCCATAAGTGGCCAACTGACGATTTCACAATTCAGACAAGCATGAAAAGCCTACTGCAGCCTAAGTCATGCCCATTTGTTGATTAGTTTTCAACTTTTCTAATACTGTTGCTATATTTGAGGGCCTACTAGCTCCTTCAGAAGTGCCATGTCAGGGTTGGGATGCTAACTGCAAGAAGGCCTACTGGGATCCAATGTGTTCGATTATGTCTGAAACTGCACCCTTTTTTCTATACTATTTTAGACCAATGTTTCCCAACCCTGTTTCTCAAGTACCCCGAAAAACAGTACACAGTTTCGTTGTAGCCCTCAAACACACCTCATTGAGGCCTTGATGATTAATTGACAAGTTGAATCAGGTGTGCTTGTCCAGGGTTAGAATAAAAATGTGTACTGTTGGGAGTCCTCGAGGACCAGAGGCCAGCTTTAGTGTCATGGCACCATCTGATGGTGTGTGTTCACAATTACACATCTGCTATGATACCAGAGAGCCCTCCACTAATTCAACCATTAGGGGGGACAACTGAAGACTGCTGGTGGATCAGTGTCTAGGAGGACAAGTCCAATCATGTGGAAATAAATGAACAGAAGTCTCTGAGTGGTGCATTTCTATCTGCAAAGTTTTATAAATGTGTCCCATCCACAAAACAGAATCCAATTGAGAAAGAGATAGAGACGCAAAACAGAGATGAAAGACAGTGACTAGTCAACAACATCCCAAAACAGATGAATAGAGCCCAAAGTTAGACCAGGGGGTGGCAAACCCTCCGCATGCAGAGCTACCACAGGCTTTTTGCTGCTAATCAGCTGCTCACCAGGACCTTGATTGGCTGAATCAGATGTGTTGTAGCCGGGCTGGTGCAAAAGCCTGAATTATACTCAGTATCTCTCCTGGATGAAGGTTGGCCACCCCTGTTCTAGATCAATAGACAGAATCACCACAACCCAAGAGCCTGTATCTCACACCACTTACCAACTGACTGCGCTGCGTGTTGGTGGATTTCTGTCATAAGGTATAACAATGGTTTATCAATTAAGTTATTGTGAAGGAAGTCATACCAACTCAGCTGTGAGAATCGCCCAGGTTTGAGGTGTGCCAAAAATAGGTAGGTCATGCATCCGTTCAAGACTCTGGTGAGGCGGTCAAATTCCTCATAATCTATAGCACATGCTTATCTAAATTAACAACAACTGCTGGGAGAATGCCACCCCAAGCAGAGGCCATACCTGAAGCGATATAGACACCGTTGTGGGGAACGGTAGGGTTGATGCGCGCTGAGTGCAATAATTGATGCTCAGGTGACAGGTCACGACATTTACGCTATTGTCTGCGCGGATTATAGGGTCGTTATATTACTTTGGCCTGCCTGGTCCTGAGATTTTTAACCTCAGTGGTAGTGTTTCACACCTCTCCATGCATTGCACATATTGGATCATATGCGCAGAGTTGTGCAGAGATTGTGTATCTTAAACGCAACCACATAACGTTACACAGACTATCCAAATCCTCCTGCCATCATCACCTGCATCGACTTGATAAACAGGGATGATACTCTCCCAGTAAGCGGCCCACACTAGTCAGTAAACAGAAGGGTAATTTATTTGGGCCGGTTAGCAAACTGAATAGGAATCCGTTTCTATAGCAACAAGCCAAATACTAACTAAATTAATAAACAGTAGTAATCTGGGTGCATTTAGTTAAGTTATTAAAATAGTAGATGAGACAATAGGGTAGTTAAAATGGGCAGTATAACGTCAGCTGGGTTGGTGAGTCAACGATAGAACAATACCAACATTTGTTTAGCAAGCCACAAAGTGGGGCATTATAATTCATGAATAGCAAAGTGTTTAGCTAGTAACTATACTGTAGCTAGTTTAGACTCGGCTAACCATAGTTACATGTAATGTAGTTAGCTAGCTTTGTTAGCGATTCAATGTGTAGCTAAAACTTCAACTTACTCAAAGCCCTCTATCAAGCAACTGCAACCTATTACTTTATTGTACGACAATGTTGCTGATACTGATACGTTTAGCTAGGTTAGCTTGTTGGCTAGATAGCTACTTTGATGCATTACCCATAAATCGTTACAAACCTTTGCTCTTCCAGCTTCTATTTTCCTCTGTCGTTCATCTTCGTCCATGTCTTGGTTGAAACACAACCATTAAATGTTACGGACAAATGTCCTGAAATCGCTGATTATTCCACTAAAACCTTTTACTTTCTTGTACCTCGGATGGAAAATCTTCGGAACAACTGTCAATATGAAATTCAATATGGCCGCCATGTCGTTTTAGCACCGCCCTTATCAAGTTTCCTCCGCTAATATGGCCAATCAACACACTCGGAGCGAATTTCCCAGCCAATAGCATTCATGCTCTCTTTCTGTTTACATGCACTGAAAAAACTCCCTCCCACATTCTACAGGTCCCTGACTGACAAGTTACAAACCAATCAGAGGACTGAATAGTGAAGCTAAACTTTGATTGAAAAAGGAATTAGCCAATACATGTAGAGAGTCACAGACATAGTCCACCCATACATTTCTATTTTAAAAATGTGTGCCTGTTTTTGATTGGATCATGAAGCTTTTTAAACCAACTACTCCACCTATGCAAACGGCGCACTAAATGCCCGGGGGAAATGAGTTAACCAGTAGCAGCATAGCGTTGCCTTTCACAAGTTCAACTATCAACTGAATTATCTTGACTATGGATTTTGTCCACTAACTACATATTAGAGCTCTTCATGGGTCCACCCGGACACGAATACCCGAGACCAGGTCCGGGTCCAAATTTCAAACTTGTGCGGGTTGGTTCCGGTTTAGTTGCATTCACACAGCACAATTCTGATATTTTTTCCCTCTAATCTTTTCAAGTGAGGTCTTTTTCAGAGCTGATCTGATTGGTCAAAATAGACACATCGAAATGTACTGGGGGAGGGGTGGTCCAAATAGGGAGGGTTGTCAAACAATTTTTTTTTTTTTTGCTTTGGGGGGATGTGGGTTTTTTTTTGCTTTGGGGGGGGGGGGGGGGGTGTGTTGTGTTTGTTTTTTTTTGCTTTGGGGGGGTGTTTTTTTTATTTCATTGAGCACATGGGAGGGTAGTGCGTTTTTCCCTCGTTTACATTTGCTCTTCTGCTCATACTTTCCCTATAAATAATGGTTGGACTTACTTTTGATATTACGCTAATATAGTTTAGAAATGTTTGTGAAGGTTTGGTATGGTGTGGCTATTATTAAGCTTTAGCCACTGCAGGCCTATGATATGACGGCACTGCGCCCCAGAGCTCCAACTGACTCCTACAGGTGAACTTGAGGGGAGGAAGACTGTTTCAGGCCTACGAGAGTTACTCCTGTAATCTAACAATATAATACTTATCTTTATTCATTTTTTTTATCAAAATATTTTGTATGTCTATATCTGTATAGCAGACGCAGCAGCCATCTGACATAAAGAAATGCATGTTGGTGTCGTAGCATGCCACTGGCATTTCTCTACCTCTCTCTCGGGTTGGGCCTAAGTTTCTCTGTTTTCTAGAGGCTATAAATATTTGTTACAATTTTAATGTTGTCAAGCACCAAACCCGCACTGCTCATTTAACCCGCAAGCCAGCCACACAAATATGTCAGATGAAACACTGGCCAACTGGTGACTGAAGTCAGCTTGCAAGCTCTCCTTCACAAGGACTCACTAGAGCGTGATGGAATAAGGAAATCCCGGGCCAGCCACACCCCCCCCCAAGCCCTACATTCTATACTGGGTAAGCCTACAAGGTAAGGGAGGAATGTATTTTCTGTTTGTCCAGATTGACACTTGGTATTTATTAGGATCCCCATTAGCCACTGCAAAAGCATCAGCTACTCTTCCTGGGGTCCACATAAACATGACATAGTACAGAACATTATTAGTCAAGGACCGAAATACATTTAAAATGTCACACATAGTTTACATATCAGTTCATACACACAATATCTAGGACTAATACAAAGTACAGTGCAAATTACAATATATATAACATGTCTGTGTCTCTTCTCAGTCCCCTTTGTGCAGTAAGGTGTTCTTTTATCTGTTTTTTTAAACTTCTTACCTGTTGTGGCAGAGTTCCATGTAGTCATGGTTCTATTTAATACTGTGCATTTTCCAGCCTCTGTTCTGGACTTGGGGACTAGTCTATTTATTGTGGTGTTGAAAATGCAAACCATGTCATTGAAGTGCACGAAGTCAGTATGCTTTGTTTATTGGTTGTGTGGTGCATTGGCACCGAAACCAGCCCCTCTCACCCAGTACATTTTGATCAGAATTGGGCTGCCTGTGTGAACACAGCCTTTGATTGTCATCTGGTCTTGGGTCTATGTAACTACAGCCGATAGACCAGAGTGGGCCCGAATGGACACGATCATGGCTCTATATAAGCTATAGCCTTCAAACTCAACGCTGGACTTCAAAACCAGTTCCACTACTTTTTTTTTTGTTCCCCTCCAATCAGGGCCTGATTTAGACCTGGGACACCAGACGGGTGTATTTAACTATCAGGTAGAACGGAAAATCAGTAGGCTCCAGACCTCATAAGGTAAGAGTTGAATACCCCTGACCTATGGCATATTTATTTGAAGCTATTAAGGTGAATGTATTGACTTATAGAAGAAGAGCAATTTTTTTTTGTCACTCTGGTATGTTAGGGTGTGGGTCGTGTCTAGCTCGGGTTGTCCTCGGGTCCATTCAGGTATGGGTCGTGTCTAGCTTGGGTTGTCCTCGGGTCCATTCGGGTATGGGTCGTGTCTAGCTCGGATTGTCCTCGGGTCCATTCGGGAATGGGTCGTGTCTAGCTCGGGTTGTCCTCGGGTCCATTCGGGTATGGGTTTTCAGGTCCGGGCACCGATGGACTTACCATTAAACAGAAATAAAAATCTCTGCTTGAGGCATAAATAAATAATACAAAAAACAGCAGTAAGGCCAAATTCAATGTTTCATCAAATCATTTTTTTCAAATATTTTTGATACCTACATGGGTCCTAAAATTCTAAAGTAAATAGCTAAATGATCCTTGGTATGACCATCTTAAAACAATTCCATATGTTAGCTCAGTAGAAACCTAGCCCCGGGCCCATAGACTCGAGGCGGTTAAAAGGTCATATATTTTTACAGTTAAATTATGTCTTTACTATAAATCTTTTTTTTTAAACGAGGAGGGGTGGGGCCTCCAAATGATTAAGTTTGTCCCTGGGTCCAGGTCCAACTTTTTGGACAGGAGAAGACCTCCAATCTCTCCAATAAAGACTCAATTTATAAATTTTCAGCCCAGAGCTTCTCATTCCAGACCCTATTTAGGTGCCAATCTGGTATGATTAAATGACCACCCAAGTTTATACCAATTTCTACCAGTCTGTATGTTGATTGCATATATTACTTTATATTCTTATCCCAAACCATTTCACTGACCCTTGCTTTAACATTTCTTTAATTACCTTACTGGGTTGTTGTTCAAGAGAAATAGACTGCTTGTGTAGGCTCAGATGGTAAACAATCACCTAGGATCAAGACCAAAACCAGGAAAGGTAACCAAGCAGTAGGCGTGGCTTGGTTGGCATAAACAGTTGTGTCCCTTAGTAACCAGGTAAGTGGTCTCAGTTTGGCGTAGAGACTGAGAGCTGATCGAAAGGTGTGTGAGGTACAGCTAAAGAGCTACAGGTAAATTGGGGACGGGGGAGTGGGGGTGTGTACAGCGGTGACCCTCAGTCACTTATTGCTGTGTGTGTGTGTGTGTGTGTGTGTGTGTGTGTGGACAACTTCACAGTGTGGAGAATACAGTACTCTCCGAATGACTAATCTCATGCTTGACCAGATGACCCGACTCAAACTCAGGCTGCTGGAGAAGGTCATTGATTATTTGATTGAGTTTTTAAAGTTTTGGATATCAAATAATCATCTGATCATTTACTTTGATAGACAGAAAGGCCATGTTTTTAACTTATGAGTGAAACTAAAAGTAGTAAAAGAGGCAGTCTTTTCTGATGTTGTGAGTTCTGGCTGCACATGGCCTCGTTGACTGCTGACTACTCCCCTCCTGCTAGTCTTCATGTCCACAGCGACTGGAGAACGAGAGGGACAACAAGGACAGCAGAGCAGAGTCTGCCCTATCCACCAGTAAGACTACAAAATGTTTGAAAATAAATATTGTAATGAAACGTTGAAGTACAAGCAAACCCTGATTGTTCCTTTTTGTGTGACTGTGTTTTCTGATGTTACTCCTAATTCTGATTGGCCAAGGAGTTTTGATGGACAGGCGGATGCGCTTCACAGTGTGCTTAGACGAAAAAAGGACCTGCTGCAAAGACTGAGGGTATGACATCATTATTAAGTTATTTATCAACATCACCATTATCATCATCATCAAACTCACATAACTTTGTCTGTGTGTGTGTTGCCTGCAGGAGCAGCACATGTTGGAGAACCTGAGCAGACCTTACACCTGGGGTGGGACAGGGAGACGGTACCGCCCAGACCTCCTCCTGACCTTCTGCCTCCTCTTCCGGCCCCCTTCCATATCTACCAGCCTGCCCCTGCACCCCCAGCAAATGGTGAGACAAAAATCCTTCTCTTTCCCTCCCTCTTGCTCTGCTTTTTCTATTTCTCTCATTCACAGACAGCTGATGCTATTTGTCTCTTAGACACAGACAGCTGATGCTATTTGTCTCTTACACACAGACAGCTGATGCTATTTGTCTCTTACACACAGACAGCTGATGCTATTTTTCTCTTACACACAGACAGCTGATGCTATTTGTCTCTTAGACACAGACAGCTGATGCTATTTGTCTCTTAGACACAGACAGCTGATGCTATTTGTCTCTTAGACACAGACAGCTGATACTATTTGTCTCTTACACACAGACAGCTGATGCTATTTGTCTCTTACACACAGACAGCTGATGCTATTTGTCTCTTACACACAGACAGCTGATGCTATCTCTTACACACAGACAGCTGATGCTATTTGTCTCTTACACACAGACAGCTGATGCTATTTGTCTCTTACACACAGACAGCTGATGCTATTTGTCTCTTACACAAAGACAGCTGATGCTATTTGTCTCTTACACACAGACAGCTGATGCTATGTCTCTTACACACAGACAGCTGATGCTATTTGTCTCTTACACACAGACAGCTGATGCTATTTCTCTCTTAGACAGACAGCTGATGCTATTTCTCTCTTACACACAGACAGCTGATGCTATTTGTCTCTTACACACAGACAGCTGATGCTATTTCTCTCTTAGACAGACAGCTGATGCTATTTGTCTCTTACACACAGACAGCTGATGCTATTTCTCTTACACACAGACAGCTGATGCTATTTCTCTCTTATACACAGACAGCTGATGCTATTTGTCTCTTACACAGACAGCTGATGCTATTTGTCTCTTAGACACAGACAGCTGATGCTATTTGTCTCTTACACACAGACAGCTGATGCTATTTGTCTCTTACACACAGACAGCTGATGCTATCTCTCTTACACACAGACAGCTGATGCTATTTGTCTCTTACACACAGACAGCTGATGCTATTTCTCTCTTAGACACAGACAGCTGATGCTATTTGTCTCTTAGACACAGACAGCTGATGCTATTTGTCTCTTAGACACAGACAGCTGATGCTATTTGTCTCTTAGACACAGACAGCTGATGCTATTTGTCTCTTAGACACAGACAGCTGATGCTATTTGTCTCTTACACACAGACAGCTGATGCTATTTGTCTCTTACACACAGACAGCTGATGCTATTTGTCTCTTACACACAGACAGCTGATGCTATTTGTCTCTTACACACAGACAGCTGATGCTATTTCTCTCTTACACACAGACAGCTGATGCTATTTCTCTCTTACACACAGACAGCTGATGCTATTTGTCTCTTAGACACAGACAGCTGATGCTATTTGTCTCTTAGACACAGACAGCTGATGCTATTTCTCTCTTACACACAGACAGCTGATGCTATTTGTCTCTTAGACACAGACAGCTGATGCTATTTGTCTCTTAGACACAGACAGCTGATGCTATTTGTCTCTTACACACAGACAGCTGATGCTATTTCGCTCTTACACACAGACAGCTGATGCTATTTGTCTCTTACACACAGACAGCTGATGCTATTTGTCTCTTACACACAGACAGCTGATGCTATTTCTCTCTTACACACAGACAGCTGATGCTATTTCTCTCTTACACACAGACAGCTGATGCTATTTGTCTCTTACACACAGACAGCTGATGCTATTTCTCTCTTAGACAGACAGCTGATGCTATTTCTCTCTTACACACAGACAGCTGATGCTATTTGTCTCTTACACACAGACAGCTGATGCTATTTGTCTCTTACACACAGACAGCTGATGCTATCTCTCTTTGACACAGACAGCTGATGCTATTTGTCTCTTAGACACAGACAGCTGATGCTATTTGTCTCTTAGACACAGACAGCTGATGCTATTTGTCTCTTAGACACAGACAGCTGATGCTATTTGTCTCTTAGACACAGACAGCTGATGCTATTTGTCTCTTAGACACAGACAGCTGATGCTATTTGTCTCTTAGACACAGACAGCTGATGCTATTTGTCTCTTAGACACAGACAGCTGATGCTATTTGTCTCTTAGACACAGACAGCTGATGCTATTTGTCTCTTAGACACAGACAGCTGATGCTATTTGTCTCTTAGACAGACAGCTGATGCTATTTGTCTCTTACACACAGACAGCTGATGCTATTTCTCTTACACACAGACAGCTGATGCTATTTCTCTCTTACGCACAGACAGCTGATGCTATTTGTCTCTTACGCACAGACAGCTGATGCTATTTGTCTCTTACGCACAGACAGCTGATGCTATTTGTCTCTTACGCACAGACAGCTGATGCTATTTGTCTCTTACACACAGACAGCTGATGCTATTTGTCTCTTACACACAGACAGCTGATGCTATTTGTCTCTTACACACAGACAGCTGATGCTATTTGTCTCTTACACAGACAGCTGATGCTATTTGTCTCTTACACAGACAGCTGATGCTATTTGTCTCTTACACAGACAGCTGATGCTATTTGTCTCTTACACAGACAGCTGATGCTATTTGTCTCAGACACAGACAGCTGATGCTATTTGTCTCTTAGACACAGACAGCTGATGCTATTTGTCTCTTACACACAGACAGCTGATGCTATTTGTCTCTTACACACAGACAGCTGATGCTATCTCTCTTACACACAGACAGCTGATGCTATTTGTCTCTTACACACAGACAGCTGATGCTATTTCTCTCTTAGACACAGACAGCTGATGCTATTTGTCTCTTAGACACAGACAGCTGATGCTATTTGTCTCTTAGACACAGACAGCTGATGCTATTTCTCTCTTACACACAGACAGCTGATGCTATTTCTCTCTTAGACACAGACAGCTGATGCTATTTGTCTCTTAGACACAGACAGCTGATGCTATTTCTCTCTTACACACAGACAGCTGATGCTATTTCTCTCTTACACACAGACAGCTGATGCTATCTCTCTTACACACAGACAGCTGATGCTATTTGTCTCTTACACACAGACAGCTGATGCTATTTGTCTCTTAGACACAGACAGCTGATGCTATTTCTCTCTTACACACAGACAGCTGATGCTATTTCTCTCTTACACACAGACAGCTGATGCTATCTCTCTTACACACAGACAGCTGATGCTATTTGTCTCTTACACACAGACAGCTGATGCTATTTGTCTCTTACACAGACAGCTGATGCTATTTGTCTCTTACACACAGACAGCTGATGCTATTTGTCTCTTACACACAGACAGCTGATGCTATTTGTCTCTTACACACAGACAGCTGATGCTATTTCTCTCTTACACACAGACAGCTGATGCTATTTCTCTCTTACACACAGACAGCTGATGCCATTTGTCTCTTACACACAGACAGCTGATGCTATTTCTCTCTTAGACAGACAGCTGATGCTATTTCTCTCTTACACACAGACAGCTGATGCTATTTGTCTCTTACACACAGACAGCTGATGCTATTTGTCTCTTACACACAGACAGCTGATGCTATCTCTCTTTGACACAGACAGCTGATGCTATTTGTCTCTTAGACACAGACAGCTGATGCTATTTGTCTCTTAGACACAGACAGCTGATGCTATTTGTCTCTTAGACACAGACAGCTGATGCTATTTGTCTCTTAGACACAGACAGCTGATGCTATTTGTCTCTTAGACACAGACAGCTGATGCTATTTGTCTCTTAGACACAGACAGCTGATGCTATTTCTCTCTTAGACAGACAGCTGATGCTATTTGTCTCTTACACACAGACAGCTGATGCTATTTCTCTTACACACAGACAGCTGATGCTATTTCTCTCTTACACACAGACAGCTGATGCTATTTGTCTCTTACGCACAGACAGCTGATGCTATTTGTCTCTTACGCACAGACAGCTGATGCTATTTGTCTCTTACACACAGACAGCTGATGCTATTTGTCTCTTACACACAGACAGCTGATGCTATTTGTCTCTTACACACAGACAGCTGATGCTATTTGTCTCTTACACACAGACAGCTGATGCTATTTGTCTCTTACACACAGACAGCTGATGCTATTTGTCTCTTACACAGACAGCTGATGCTATTTGTCTCTTACACAGACAGCTGATGCTATTTGTCTCTTACACAGACAGCTGATGCTATTTGTCTCTTACACAGACAGCTGATGCTATTTGTCTCAGACACAGACAGCTGATGCTATTTGTCTCTTAGACACAGACAGCTGATGCTATTTGTCTCTTACACACAGACAGCTGATGCTATTTGTCTCTTACACACAGACAGCTGATGCTATCTCTCTTACACACAGACAGCTGATGCTATTTGTCTCTTACACAGACAGCTGATGCTATTTGTCTCAGACACAGACAGCTGATGCTATTTGTCTCTTAGACACAGACAGCTGATGCTATTTGTCTCTTAGACACAGACAGCTGATGCTATTTGTCTCTTAGACACAGACAGCTGATGCTATTTCTCTCTTACACACAGACAGCTGATGCTATTTCTCTCTTAGACACAGACAGCTGATGCTATTTGTCTCTTAGACACAGACAGCTGATGCTATTTCTCTCTTACACACAGACAGCTGATGCTATTTCTCTCTTACACACAGACAGCTGATGCTATCTCTCTTACACACAGACAGCTGATGCTATTTGTCTCTTACACACAGACAGCTGATGCTATTTGTCTCTTAGACACAGACAGCTGATGCTATTTCTCTCTTACACACAGACAGCTGATGCTATTTCTCTCTTACACACAGACAGCTGATGCTATCTCTCTTACACACAGACAGCTGATGCTATTTGTCTCTTACACACAGACAGCTGATGCTATTTGTCTCTTACACAGACAGCTGATGCTATTTGTCTCTTACACACAGACAGCTGATGCTATTTGTCTCTTACACACAGACAGCTGATGCTATTTGTCTCTTACACACAGACAGCTGATGCTATTTGTCTCTTACACACAGACAGCTGATGCTATTTGTCTCTTACACACAGACAGCTGATGCTATGTCTCTTACACACAGACAGCTGATGCTATTTGTCTCTTACACACAGACAGCTGATGCTATTTCTCTCTTAGACAGACAGCTGATGCTATTTCTCTCTTACACACAGACAGCTGATGCTATTTGTCTCTTACACACAGACAGCTGATGCTATTTCTCTCTTAGACAGACAGCTGATGCTATTTGTCTCTTACACACAGACAGCTGATGCTATTTCTCTCTTACACACAGACAGCTGATGCTATTTCTCTCTTACACACAGACAGCTGATGCTATTTTTCTCTTACGCACAGACAGCTGATGCTATTTGTCTCTTACGCACAGACAGCTGATGCTATTTGTCTCTTACACACAGACAGCTGATGCTATTTGTCTCTTACACACAGACAGCTGATGCTATTTGTCTCTTACACACAGACAGCTGATGCTATTTGTCTCTTAGACACAGACAGCTGATGCTATTTGTCTCTTAGACACAGACAGCTGATGCTATTTGTCTCTTAGACACAGACAGCTGATGCTATTTCTCTCTTAGACAGACAGCTGATGCTATTTGTCTCTTACACACAGACAGCTGATGCTATTTCTCTTACACACAGACAGCTGATGCTATTTCTCTCTTACACACAGACAGCTGATGCTATTTGTCTCTTACGCACAGACAGCTGATGCTATTTGTCTCTTACGCACAGACAGCTGATGCTATTTGTCTCTTAGACACAGACAGCTGATGCTATTTGTCTCTTAGACACAGACAGCTGATGCTATTTCTCTCTTAGACAGACAGCTGATGCTATTTGTCTCTTACACACAGACAGCTGATGCTATTTCTCTTACACACAGACAGCTGATGCTATTTCTCTCTTACACACAGACAGCTGATGCTATTTGTCTCTTACGCACAGACAGCTGATGCTATTTGTCTCTTACGCACAGACAGCTGATGCTATTTGTCTCTTACGCACAGACAGCTGATGCTATTTGTCTCTTACACACAGACAGCTGATGCTATTTGTCTCTTACACACAGACAGCTGATGCTATTTGTCTCTTACACACAGACAGCTGATGCTATTTGTCTCTTACACACAGACAGCTGATGCTATTTGTCTCTTACACACAGACAGCTGATGCTATTTGTCTCTTACACACAGACAGCTGATGCTATTTGTCTCTTACACAGACAGCTGATGCTATTTGTCTCTTACACAGACAGCTGATGATATTTGTCTCTTACACAGACAGCTGATGCTATTTGTCTCAGACACAGACAGCTGATGCTATTTGTCTCTTAGACACAGACAGCTGATGCTATTTGTCTCTTACACACAGACAGCTGATGCTATTTGTCTCTTACACACAGACAGCTGATGCTATCTCTCTTACACACAGACAGCTGATGCTATTTGTCTCTTACACGCAGACAGCTGATGCTATTTCTCTCTTAGACACAGACAGCTGATGCTATTTGTCTCTTAGACACAGACAGCTGATGCTATTTGTCTCTTAGACACAGACAGCTGATGCTATTTGTCTCTTAGACACAGACAGCTGATGCTATTTGTCTCTTAGACACAGACAGCTGATGCTATTTGTCTCTTAGACACAGACAGCTGATGCTATTTCTCTCTTACACACAGACAGCTGATGCTATTTCTCTCTTACACACAGACAGCTGATGCTATCTCTCTTACACACAGACAGCTGATGCTATTTGTCTCTTACACACAGACAGCTGATGCTATTTGTCTCTTAGACACAGACAGCTGATGCTATTTCTCTCTTACACACAGACAGCTGATGCTATTTCTCTCTTACACACAGACAGCTGATGCTATTTGTCTCTTACACACAGACAGCTGATGCTATTTGTCTCTTACACAGACAGCTGATGCTATTTGTCTCTTACACAGACAGCTGATGCTATTTGTCTCTTAGACACAGACAGCTGATGCTATTTGTCTCTTACGCACAGACAGCTGATGCTATTTGTCTCTTACGCACAGACAGCTGATGCTATTTGTCTCTTACGCACAGACAGCTGATGCTATTTGTCTCTTACACACAGACAGCTGATGCTATTTGTCTCTTACACACAGACAGCTGATGCTATTTGTCTCTTACACACAGACAGCTGATGCTATTTGTCTCTTACACACAGACAGCTGATGCTATTTGTCTCTTACACACAGACAGCTGATGCTATTTGTCTCTTACACACAGACAGCTGATGCTATTTGTCTCTTACACACAGACAGCTGATGCTATTTGTCTCTTAGACACAGACAGCTGATGCTATTTGTCTCTTACACACAGACAGCTGATGCTATTTGTCTCTTAGACACAGACAGCTGATGCTATTTGTCTCTTAGACACAGACAGCTGATGCTATTTCTCTCTTACACACAGACAGCTGATGCTATTTCTCTCTTACACACAGACAGCTGATGCTATCTCTCTTACACACAGACAGCTGATGCTATTTGTCTCTTACACACAGACAGCTGATGCTATTTGTCTCTTACACACAGACAGCTGATGCTATTTGTCTCTTACACACAGACAGCTGATGCTATTTGTCTCTTACACACAGACAGCTGATGCTATTTGTCTCTTACACAGACAGCTGATGCTATTTGTCTCTTACACAGACAGCTGATGCTATTTGTCTCTTAGACACAGACAGCTGATGCTATTTGTCTCTTAGACACAGACAGCTGATGCTATTTGTCTCTTAGACACAGACAGCTGATGCTATTTGTCTCTTAGACACAGACAGCTGATGCTATTTGTCTCTTACACACAGACAGCTGATGCTATTTGTCTCTTACACACAGACAGCTGATGCTATCTCTCTTACACACAGACAGCTGATGCTATTTGTCTCTTACACACAGACAGCTGATGCTATTTCTCTCTTAGACACAGACAGCTGATGCTATTTGTCTCTTAGACACAGACAGCTGATGCTATTTGTCTCAGACACAGACAGCTGATGCTATTTGTCTCTTAGACACAGACAGCTGATGCTATTTGTCTCTTAGACACAGACAGCTGATGCTATTTCTCTCTTACACACGGACAGCTGATGCTATTTCTCTCTTAGACACAGACAGCTGATGCTATTTGTCTCTTAGACACAGACAGCTGATGCTATTTGTCTCTTAGACACAGACAGCTGATGCTATTTCTCTCTTACACACAGACAGCTGATGCTATTTCTCTCTTACACACAGACAGCTGATGCTATCTCTCTTACACACAGACAGCTGATGCTATTTGTCTCTTACACACAGACAGCTGATGCTATTTGTCTCTTACACACAGACAGCTGATGCTATCTCTCTTACACACAGACAGCTGATGCTATTTGTCTCTTACACACAGACAGCTGATGCTATTTGTCTCTTAGACACAGACAGCTGATGCTATTTGTCTCTTAGACACAGACAGCTGATGCTATTTGTCTCTTAGACACAGACAGCTGATGCTATTTGTCTCTTAGACACAGACAGCTGATGCTATTTGTCTCTTAGACACAGACAGCTGATGCTATTTGTCTCTTAGACACAGACAGCTGATGCTATTTCTCTCTTACACACAGACAGCTGATGCTATTTGTCTCTTAGACACAGACAGCTGATGCTATTTGTCTCTTAGACACAGACAGCTGATGCTATTTGTCTCTTAGACACAGACAGCTGATGCTATTTCTCTCTTACACACAGACAGCTGATGCTATTTCTCTCTTACACACAGACAGCTGATGCTATCTCTCTTACACACAGACAGCTGATGCTATTTGTCTCTTACACAGACAGCTGATGCTATTTGTCTCTTACACACAGACAGCTGATGCTATTTGTCTCTTAGACACAGACAGCTGATGCTATTTGTCTCTTACACACAGACAGCTGATGCTATTTCGCTCTTACACACAGACAGCTGATGCTATTTGTCTCTTACACACAGACAGCTGATGCTATTTGTCTCTTACACACAGACAGCTGATGCTATTTCTCTCTTACACACAGACAGCTGATGCTATTTCTCTCTTACACACAGACAGCTGATGCTATTTCTCTCTTACACACAGACAGCTGATGCTATTTGTCTCTTACACACAGACAGCTGATGCTATTTCTCTCTTAGACAGACAGCTGATGCTATTTCTCTCTTACACACAGACAGCTGATGCTATTTGTCTCTTACACACAGACAGCTGATGCTATTTGTCTCTTACACACAGACAGCTGATGCTATTTCTCTTACACACAGACAGCTGATGCTATTTCTCTCTTACACACAGACAGCTGATGCTATTTGTCTCTTACGCACAGACAGCTGATGCTATTTGTCTCTTACGCACAGACAGCTGATGCTATTTGTCTCTTACGCACAGACAGCTGATGCTATTTGTCTCTTACACACAGACAGCTGATGCTATTTGTCTCTTACACACAGACAGCTGATGCTATTTGTCTCTTACACACAGACAGCTGATGCTATTTGTCTCTTACACACAGACAGCTGATGCTATTTGTCTCTTACACACAGACAGCTGATGCTATTTGTCTCTTACACACAGACAGCTGATGCTATTTGTCTCTTACACACAGACAGCTGATGCTATTTGTCTCTTACACACAGACAGCTGATGCTATTTGTCTCTTACACAGACAGCTGATGCTATTTGTCTCTTACACAGACAGCTGATGCTATTTGTCTCTTAGACACAGACAGCTGATGCTATTTGTCTCTTAGACACAGACAGCTGATGCTATTTGTCTCTTAGACACAGACAGCTGATGCTATTTGTCTCTTACACACAGACAGCTGATGCTATTTGTCTCTTACACACAGACAGCTGATGCTATCTCTCTTACACACAGACAGCTGATGCTATTTGTCTCTTACACACAGACAGCTGATGCTATTTCTCTCTTAGACACAGACAGCTGATGCTATTTGTCTCTTAGACACAGACAGCTGATGCTATTTGTCTCAGACACAGACAGCTGATGCTATTTGTCTCTTAGACACAGACAGCTGATGCTATTTGTCTCTTAGACACAGACAGCTGATGCTATTTCTCTCTTACACACGGACAGCTGATGCTATTTCTCTCTTAGACACAGACAGCTGATGCTATTTGTCTCTTAGACACAGACAGCTGATGCTATTTGTCTCTTAGACACAGACAGCTGATGCTATTTCTCTCTTACACACAGACAGCTGATGCTATTTCTCTCTTACACACAGACAGCTGATGCTATCTCTCTTACACACAGACAGCTGATGCTATTTGTCTCTTACACACAGACAGCTGATGCTATTTGTCTCTTACACACAGACAGCTGATGCTATTTCTCTCTTACACACAGACAGCTGATGCTATTTGTCTCTTACACACAGACAGCTGATGCTATCTCTCTTACACACAGACAGCTGATGCTATTTCTCTCTTACACACAGACAGCTGATGCTATTTGTCTCTTACACACAGACAGCTGATGCTATTTCTCTCTTACACACAGACAGCTGATGCTATTTGTCTCTTAGACACAGACAGCTGATGCTATTTCTCTCTTACACACAGACAGCTGATGATATTTCTCTCTTACACACAGACAGCTGATGCTATTTCTCTCTTAGACACAGACAGCTGATGCTATTTCTCTCTTACACACAGACAGCTGATGCTATTTGTCTCTTAGACACAGACAGCTGATGCTATTTGTCTCTTAGACACAGACAGCTGATGCTATTTGTCTCTTAGACACAGACAGCTGATGCTATTTGTCTCTTAGACACAGACAGCTGATGCTATTTCTCTCTTACACACAGACAGCTGATGCTATTTGTCTCTTACACACAGACAGCTGATGCTATTTCTCTCTTAGACACAGACAGCTGATGCTATTTCTCTCTTACACACAGACAGCTGATGCTATTTGTCTCTTAGACACAGACAGCTGATGCTATTTGTCTCTTAGACACAGACAGCTGATGCTATTTGTCTCTTAGACACAGACAGCTGATGCTATTTCTCTCTTACACACAGACAGCTGATGCTATTTCTCTCTTAGACACAGACAGCTGATGCTATTTGTCTCTTAGACACAGACAGCTGATGCTATTTCTCTCTTACACACAGACAGCTGATGCTATCTCTCTTACACACAGACAGCTGATGCTATTTGTCTCTTACACAGACAGCTGATGCTATTTGTCTCTTAGACACAGACAGCTGATGCTATTTGTCTCTTACACAGACAGCTGATGCTATTTGTCTCTTAGACACAGACAGCTGATGCTATTTCTCTCTTACACACAGACAGCTGATGCTATCTCTTACACACAGACAGCTGATGCTATTTGTCTCTTACACACAGACAGCTGATGCTATTTGTCTCTTACACAGACAGCTGATGCTATTTGTCTCTTACACACAGACAGCTGATGCTATTTGTCTCTTAGACACAGACAGCTGATGCTATTTGTCTCTTAGACACAGACAGCTGATGCTATTTGTCTCTTAGACACAGACAGCTGATGCTATTTGTCTCTTACACACAGACAGCTGATGCTATTTGTCTCTTACACACAGACAGCTGATGCTATCTCTCTTACACACAGACAGCTGATGCTATTTGTCTCTTACACACAGACAGCTGATGCTATTTCTCTCTTAGACACAGACAGCTGATGCTATTTGTCTCTTAGACACAGACAGCTGATGCTATTTGTCTCTTAGACACAGACAGCTGATGCTATTTGTCTCTTAGACACAGACAGCTGATGCTATTTCTCTCTTACACACAGACAGCTGATGCTATTTCTCTCTTACACACAGACAGCTGATGCTATCTCTCTTACACACAGACAGCTGATGCTATTTGTCTCTTACACACAGACAGCTGATGCTATTTGTCTCTTACACAGACAGCTGATGCTATTTGTCTCTTACACACAGACAGCTGATGCTATTTGTCTCTTAGACACAGACAGCTGATGCTATTTGTCTCTTACACACAGACAGCTGATGCTATTTCTCTCTTACACACAGACAGCTGATGCTATTTCTCTCTTACACACAGACAGCTGATGCTATTTGTCTCTTACACACAGACAGCTGATGCTATTTGTCTCTTACACACAGACAGCTGATGCTATTTCTCTCTTACAGACAGCTGATGCTATTTCTCTCTTACGCACAGACAGCTGATGCTATTTCTCTCTTACGCACAGACAGCTGATGCTATTTGTCTCTTACACACAGACAGCTGATGCTATCTCTCTTACACACAGACAGCTGATGCTATTTGTCTCTTACACACAGACAGCTGATGCTATTTGTCTCTTACACAGACAGCTGATGCTATTTGTCTCTTACACACAGACAGCTGATGCTATTTCTCTCTTACACACAGACAGCTGATGCTATTTGTCTCTTACACACAGACAGCTGATGCTATTTGTCTCTTACACACAGACAGCTGATGCTATTTGTCTCTTACACACAGACAGCTGATGCTATTTGTCTCTTACACACAGACAGCTGATGCTATTTCTCTCTTGGTCTGTAGTTGCCCCAGCAGCCTACTACCTTCATACAGCAGTTACCACAGCAACAGCCCCTCATACAACAGATGCCCCCTCCTCAGCCAAACCATGCACCACAGTCTGGGAGCATCAAAGGTAAACACACACACACAAATGCCAAATGCAGCTACTTCTGTGCGTGTGTGTGCATAATGTTAATTTTCATGTATGTGTGTGTTAGACATGGTGGAGCTGATGTTGATGCAGAATGCACAACATGATGCTGAAAGCAATGTCTCCCACGGCCCTATCACCACCTAACCAAGGACAGGTCCGTTTCACACACACCCACATCATTTATGTCAAATCAAATCGTATTTATCACAAGCGCCGAATACAACAGTTGTAGACCTTACTGTGAAATGCTTACTTACAAGCTCTTAACCAACAATGTAGCTCAAGAAAGAGTTAAGAAAATAAAAAATAAAACATATTTCAATGTAGTCAATCAGTCAATGTAAATAGTCCAGATGGCCATTTGATTAATTGTTCAGCATGTTTGATAAGCATTGTTTTGGTATAGCCAAATATGATGGTTTTATGGAGAATTTGCTTCTTGGTACTGGCAACATGTTGTACATTCAAATGTGTAGGCCTACTATGATTCGTGGCTGCTACAGAGAATATGCAAATGATAAAGGTCTGTAAACATGCATCATGACTTCAAAATAAATAAAACAAGATTTGCAAACATGCATCTTGATGGGTTTTATTCTGTATTTAATCCAAAACACATCTGTCAAACCTGGCCTCTTGGCAATGACCCTCACCACAAGTAGAAGTCAAACTGTACTCAAAACTAACTTAAGTTATTCTTCCAGCAAATGCAAAAATAAAAACATCAGATTAGTTAGGAAACCAAATAATCTCATAATCCAAAACAAAGTCGCTCACATTCATTGTCCAACCGTCATTTCTAAAAGTTATGTATGACGTATTAGTCAAATGATCCATTAATTATTTTAACTCCCTGAAGTCCGACCACACACCTCCACCGCATGCACACGAAACAAACATAATTATCGTATGATTAACGTGATCAACTCTGGTACAGAGGCATGATGGGATACAGAGAAAAGAATTGGACTCTTTCCCATGTAAGGAAAATGGCGAGAGGGTGAGACCACTAAGTGAAGATGAAGTTAGGAGGGAAAGAAAAGTAGAGAGAGAGAGAGGGCGCAACAGAGGTAGAGAAATGAGGTAGGGAGGACTATTCTGGACTGAGCTGAATTGTGGCTCGTCCACATTAAGGCATGGATATAAATCCACTAACTCTTATTAGAAATATAGGTGTATATATTATCTATAATCTACTGGTACATATACATCTCTGTGGTGTGTACCATTGCAAACTAGTCAGCAGATACTGTAAATACATACCAATATATATGTAATACACCCAGTACTATGAGTGGAAATACTGGTTCCTATTGGATCTCATGTAGAAATACTGGTTCCTATTGGATCTCATGTAGAGGGGAGAAGGGATCCAGGTGTAGTGACAGAGAGATGGAAGGAGAGTCAGAGACTGCAGCTTGTGACATTGAGTAGACAGAGGTCTGTATAGCGAACCAGTAAGTCATCCCACCACCAGACCTACACTAGCAGTAGATAGCAGATGTATGGGGGGGGTCATGCTGTGTGAACACATTATAAAAAATGTTTGGCACACAAACACATGTCCCGAAGATTTTTCATTATGTTGAGCGATGCCACGGTGAGAAAGTCTATGTGTGTGTAAGGCGAGGCTATCGGAACACCCCCACGTTGATTGACAGGGCCACCTCTGTCTTCCTGGTCTTGATTGGCCCCATCTTCTTCTCTGGTCCCACCCCTCGGTTGGTCTCAACTTCAGCCCCCACACCCTGCCCTCTACAGGAGTAAAGAGGAAATAGTATCAACGTAAACCGTAGACATTTACTTATGTATTTATATTAACTTTAACTATAAATACACTTTCTTGTAAAGCTAATGTCATACACGAAAAGCTGTGGATATTTTAAGAAGCCCCACCCTTTCCTGCGTTGCTCCTTCTCTTCCCTCAACCTCTGCTCATCCTGTTGGGTGCTAAAGTCCCGGTTATTGTCAATCAACAGGTTCTGTCCAATCAGAAAAACACCATGTTACTGTCGATGTATTATCTAATCAGAAAACCATGTCACATTCAATAAGTAAGTTTTGTCCAATTAAAGCTGAGCAGGCGTGGAAAGCAACCAATACGATGAACCACAGAGGTGCATTTGTTACCTTGACACCGATGAGGTCACCGTCTTTAAGGTGGAAAGGCGCTCCAAGCAGAGACTCCGCCTTTTTCTTCTTCTTCCGTTTGGACACCTGCTGGCTCTGTGAGCACGCATCATCAACAAGCGCCAGGAAGAGTCATAAAATAAACCACAGGAGAGGACAACAAAACATCAGGCTCCCTCCCTTCCTCCCTCCACATCTCTTACCCAGTTGGAGAAAGTCTCCCAGGTGTGTGTGTGTGGCTGGTGCTTGGCCAGTAGCAGGGAGTCAGGAGAGAGGCCGTATGTTGAGGCCAGGGCAGAGCGTAGCGATCTGGGGGAAGGGTCTCGAGAAGCATCCCAGACCAGGTCCTCTGGAGGGTAGTAACCCCGCTCCCCTGGCACCCCCATCTGGACACGCAGCAACACCTCCTTGGGACTGGGGGAGGGAGGAATGGGGCAATAAGATGGAGGGAGAGGAAGAAAAGAGCGAGGGAGGGAGGGATAACAACAGATCCAGAAATCATGCTTCCGGTATCTGCTTAACTGACCAATGAGAGTAGAATAACCCCAGGCTTACCCAAGATCCTCTTCTCTCAGTAGCTGCTGCACACAAAACTCCACCCCACTGCTCAACTTCAACTTCCTGTGAACAGATACTTGTTGAGAAAAGGAAAGGGACGAGAGGAGATGGACAGAAGTGAGAGGGAGGAGTGTGTGTGTGTACCTGAGTGTGTGGTGTTGTCCTCTGAGGATACGGGTTAGTCTCTGTCCCTCCAGCTGCCACACACGCAGAAACGCAGGAGTGGGCACA
Organism: Oncorhynchus mykiss; assembly: GCF_013265735.2. Classification (NCBI taxonomy): domain Eukaryota; kingdom Metazoa; phylum Chordata; class Actinopteri; order Salmoniformes; family Salmonidae; genus Oncorhynchus; species Oncorhynchus mykiss. The sequence goes on from NC_048571.1 coordinate 16,765,790, forward strand.
CAAACATACTGCAGCTCCGGCAGGGTCAGCACCTAACACACAGAGTATTAACACACACAGCATGGACAGACACAGACTGGAACGAGCAGTATCAACACACACACTACCTGAGTCTTCAGCTCTTCCAGTGTAGCCTCCTCTGAGATCTCCACCTGTCCCACAGTCCTCAGCTCCACCATGGCCCCGCCCACTAAACACACACACATTTTAACCAGTGGACTTAGTTTCATACTGTGTGTGTGTGTGTGTCTCACCTGTAGTCATATCCTCCAACCTCTGACCCTCCGTGGACCCCGCGGCCATGCCGTTGACCTCTGTTTCCATGGAGACAACAGAGTAGGCGCTCGGCTCCACATACAGCCAGACTGACAGCTTCAGAAAACCCTGAGAGAGAGAAGGGGGACGTGAGAGAGGGAATACATGTCTGTAGAGAGTAAATGGGGTTGAAAGAGAACAGGAAGTTGAGTGTACCTTGGGAGGAAGTCGTCCCTCAGTAATCACCAGAGCGTCTCCATGACTCATCTTCAGCTCTGAGAGAGACGCCTCCTGGGAAAGAAACGAGAGAGATTGTGGCAGTGAGTGAAAAAGAGTGCGGAAAATGTATTCCACTTCCTGATTTCGCTGAAGCAATAGGGACTATCGTGAGAATAACACCCGACTATGGCCTGTTCTTAAGCCTGACGCGAAGCAGAGGTCAGAGGAAATAGCCCTTAGGAGGGTGTTATTCACTGATAATCCCGGGTTCGAGGGCCCTTATTGCTTTAACAAAACAATTGCCGACATATAAAAAAGATGAACAACCTGTTTTCATAAAAAATATATATGTTTTAGACAAACCTCAACTGTTGAGACATCTTTTCCCCAGGGAGATCAAGCTTATTAATTGCCTGGCTGGGCTGTGGGACGCTGAAGGAGCATTGCTAATTCAAATTAAGCTGTTAACAGGCATTTACCTGGGGGATTGTCGTGAATAACTCCCTGTATCAACCAATCAGCATCCAAACAACCAGTTCTATAATTCTGGTTACTCACCTCATCCATCAAAGCCTCTCCCACCTCCTCACACCAGTCCAGCCTCCTTAGATGCCAACCGTCCCCTGTACACACAACACACATACCATTACACCACTACACCATTAACCCAACACCATTAACACAAATGCACACACAAGGGAGAAGGGACATACTCTTATAATCCAATAGTTTTACCTTCAAGTCTTGCTGACTCCAACATTTTCTTGAGACACTACAATAGAATGTATAGATAGGATTAGCAGTCATTAGCAGAGAAGCAGATACACTGTCTGACAGAGAGACAGACACAGGCAGGCAGACCAGCAGACCAAACGATACGCAGTCATTCCCCACCTGTTTAACTGTGCTAGACCGCTCTACAATGATTTCCCCCTCCAAGCCAGAGGAGGGTGCTGTCCCCACACTGAAGTACAGGAACAGCTGTGTGTCTTTGGGGGCCGTTCCAGGACAGAGGGACAGGGAGGTCATCAGCCTAACCCCAGCGTCACGAACGCTCAGCTCCTCACACACTGTGGGAGGCAACACACACGGCTTGACGTTCAGATAAATACATTCAGGTAAATTGCGAGTGGCACACCGGGCCATTGCCAACTGAAAGCTACTGCCCCCCCCCCAAAAAAAAAAATCAATATCAGGTGATTTTATCTTTAGTTTGCGGGCTGAGCAAGCTAGCCCATAATAACCTACCCTCCATACACAAATAATTACAATTTACTTGTCAATATCACATTTAAATTGATTGGATGGAAAAAAAATAAAAACGTCTCGCATTCTCAAAAAGGGTGTTGTGTTATTGTTGCGATTTTGAACAGTCAGCAGGCTACAGTTGTAGGGCCAATAAAATCTGTTTTATCTTTAGCTACATTTTTCCCAGTTTCCGAGTTCTCAGGTTTTCACTATCAAAATTACTCTTATTTAATGATAGAAAAACAACAAAAAATTGCATATTTTAAATCCACAACAATGCTTAAACCACATCGGTAGACCACTTTTAAGATCTGGGAAAAATCCCAAATGTTTTTTAAAAATGATATTGCTCACCTTGCAAGAGACCATTGTGTTTGTCTAGCGGTGTAGAGCTACTGTACCATGGAGCCTACAATATACATGTGATGGCAGAGTTTGCAAAACAAATGCCCACCCTATTTATACAAATCTTCCTGAAATAATTGTGCCAGGTAGGCCTCCTGTGTAGTCAACATTTAACTGGGAAGGTTATGGAAAGCCTTGAGAAACTTTCATTCAAACAGAGCATGATGACAAAACTGTGCATTGCAAAGATTTAACCAAGACTTTGGCCAAACATCTTAAATACCTGTGTTTCATACCCATTGTTGTCTTATAATATCTACCAGTAAATGCTAAGTTGAAACATATTTCCTTCATACCCTACCAACAACCCTACTTACTGTCCTTCTTCTGTGTGCAGCTCCACACAACAACCAGTGGCGAGCTGCCCACTCTTGCTGCCCGACAGATGAACTAGTCAGTGAGCGTGTGATAATCTACATAAAGAACTAACAGCTTTGGGAATTTTGTCGTTTTTTTTCAACAATTATACATAGAACCTAGATTGAAAATAGAATTATTACAATATTATTTTTGGGGGGCCATTGACGTGGAGGTTTGACTGGCCTGGAGGGCTTCCAAAACCTACCCGGGCCAGCAGGCAGCCCTGTATGTCGAGCCCGGCATCAATACATACATACAATTAGGACGAAGTAAGAGTTAGATGTGTTTATGTGTGAGCGTCATTGGGTGTTACAGTACCTGGGGGCAGGAGTTTCCCTGTACGGTCCACCTGCCTCAGACAGCATGCCACACCTGGACAGAGATACACACACCAGTGAAGAGACAACAAACACATATCTACCATAATAATACTGGCTGTATTAGGAGTGGTAACAGTAACAGTACCTTAACTATAGCTGATGATATTAGGAGTGGTAACAGTAACAGTACCTTAACTATAGCTGATGATATTAGGAGTGGTAACAGTGACAGTACCTTAACTATAGCTGCTGCTATTAGGAGTGGTAACAGTGACAGTACCTTAACTATAGCTGATGATATTAGGAGTGGTAACAGTGACAGTACCTTAACTATAGCTGCTGCTATTAGGAGTGGTAACAGTGACAGTACCTTAACTATAGCTGCTGATATTAGGAGTGGTAACAGTGACAGTACCTTAACTATAGCTGCTGATATTAGGAGTGGTAACAGTGACAGTACCTTAACTATAGCTGATGATATTAGGAGTGGTAACAGTGACAGTACCTTAACTATAGCTGATGATATTAGGAGTGGTAACAGTGACAGTACCTTAACTATAGCTGCTGCTATTAGGAGTGGTAACAGTGACAGTACCTTAACTATAGCTGATGATATTAGGAGTGGTAACAGTGACAGTACCTTAACTATAGCTGCTGCTATTAGGAGTGGTAACAGTGACAGTACCTTAACTATAGCTGATGATATTAGGAGTGGTAACAGTGACAGTACCTTAACTATAGCTGATGATATTAGGAGTGGTAACAGTGACAGTACCTTAACTATAGCTGATGATATTAGGAGTGGTAACAGTGACAGTACCTTAACTATAGCTGATGATATTAGGAGTGGTAACAGTGACAGTACCTTAACTATAGCTGCTGCTATTAGGAGTGGTAACAGTGACAGTACCTTAACTATAGCTGATGATATTAGGAGTGGTAACAGTGACAGTACCTTAACTATAGCTGCTGCTATTAGGAGTGGTAACAGTGACAGTACCTTAACTATAGCTGATGATATTAGGAGTGGTAACAGTGACAGTACCTTAACTATAGCTGATGATATTAGGAGTGGTAACAGTGACAGTACCTTAACTATAGCTGATGATATTAGGAGTGGTAACAGTGACAGTACCTTAACTATAGCTGATGATATTAGGAGTGGTAACAGTGACAGTACCTTAACTATAGCTGATGATATTAGGAGTGGTAACAGTGACAGTACCTTAACTATAGCTGATGATATTAGGAGTGGTAACAGTGACAGTACCTTAACTATAGCTGCTGCTATTAGGAGTGGTAACAGTGACAGTACCTTAACTATAGCTGATGATATTAGGAGTGGTAACAGTGACAGTACCTTAACTATAGCTGATGATATTAGGAGTGGTAACAGTGACAGTACCTTAACTATAGCTGCTGCTATTAGGAGTGGTAACAGTGACAGTACATTAACTATAGCTGATGATATTAGGAGTGGTAACAGTGACAGTACCTTAACTATAGCTGATGATATTAGGAGTGGTAACAGTGACAGTACCTTAACTATAGCTGCTGCTATTAGGAGTGGTAACAGTGACAGTACCTTAACTATAGCTGATGATATTAGGAGTGGTAACAGTGACAGTACCTTAACTATAGCTGATGATATTAGGAGTGGTAACAGTGACAGTACCTTAACTATAGCTGCTGCTATTAGGAGTGGTAACAGTGACAGTACCTTAACTATAGCTGATGATATTAGGAGTGGTAACAGTGACAGTACCTTAACTATAGCTGATGATATTAGGAGTGGTAACAGTGACAGTACCTTAACTATAGCTGATGATATTAGGAGTGGTAACAGTGACAGTACCTTAACTATAGCTGATGATATTAGGAGTGGTAACAGTGACAGTACCTTAACTATAGCTGCTGCTATTAGGAGTGGTAACAGTGACAGTACCTTAACTATAGCTGATGATATTAGGAGTGGTAACAGTGACAGTACCTTAACTATAGCTGATGATATTAGGAGTGGTAACAGTACCTTAACTATAGCTGCTGCTATTAGGAGTGGTAACAGTGACAGTACCTTAACTATAGCTGATGATATTAGGAGTGGTAACAGTGACAGTACCTTAACTATAGCTGATGATATTAGGAGTGGTAACAGTACCTTAACTATAGCTGATGATATTAGGAGTGGTAACAGTACCTTAACTATAGCTGCTGCTATTAGGAGTGGTAACAGTGACAGTACCTTAACTATAGCTGATGATATTAGGAGTGGTAACAGTGACAGTACCTTAACTATAGCTGATGATATTAGGAGTGGTAACAGTGACAGTACCTTAACTATAGCTGATGATATTAGGAGTGGTAACAGTGACAGTACCTTAACTATAGCTGCTGCTATTAGGAGTGGTAACAGTGACAGTACCTTAACTATAGCTGATGATATTAGGAGTGGTAACAGTGACAGTACCTTAACTATAGCTGATGATATTAGGAGTGGTAACAGTGACAGTACCTTAACTATAGCTGATGATATTAGGAGTGGTAACAGTGACAGTACCTTAACTATAGCTGATGATATTAGGAGTGGTAACAGTGACAGTACCTTAACTATAGCTGATGATATTAGGAGTGGTAACAGTGACAGTACCTTAACTATAGCTGATGATATTAGGAGTGGTAACAGTGACAGTACCTTAACTATAGCTGATGATATTAGGAGTGGTAACAGTGACAGTACCTTAACTATAGCTGCTGCTATTAGGAGTGGTAACAGTGACAGTACCTTAACTATAGCTGCTGCTATTAGGAGTGGTAACAGTGACAGTACCTTAACTATAGCTGATGATATTAGGAGTGGTAACAGTGACAGTACCTTAACTATAGCTGATGATATTAGGAGTGGTAACAGTGACAGTACCTTAACTATAGCTGCTGCTATTAGGAGTGGTAACAGTGACAGTACCTTAACTATAGCTGATGATATTAGGAGTGGTAACAGTGACAGTACCTTAACTATAGCTGATGATATTAGGAGTGGTAACAGTGACAGTACCTTAACTATAGCTGATGATATTAGGAGTGGTAACAGTACCTTAACTATAGCTGCTGCTATTAGGAGTGGTAACAGTAACAGTACCTTAACTATAGCTGATGATATTAGGAGTGGTAACAGTACCTTAACTATAGCTGATGATATTAGGAGTGGTAACAGTAACAGTACCTTAACTATAGCTGCTGCTATTAGGAGTGGTAACAGTGACAGTACCTTAACTATAGCTGCTGCTATTAGGAGTGGTAACAGTGACAGTACCTTAACTATAGCTGATGATATTAGGAGTGGTAACAGTGACAGTACCTTAACTATAGCTGATGATATTAGGAGTGGTAACAGTACCTTAACTATAGCTGCTGCTATTAGGAGTGGTAACAGTAACAGTACCTTAACTATAGCTGATGATATTAGGAGTGGTAACAGTACCTTAACTATAGCTGATGATATTAGGAGTGGTAACAGTGACAGTACCTTAACTATAGCTGCTGATATTAGGAGTGGTAACAGTGACAGTACCTTAACTATAGCTGCTGCTATTAGGAGTGGTAACAGTGACAGTACCTTAACTATAGCTGATGATATTAGGAGTGGTAACAGTGACAGTACCTTAACTATAGCTGATGATATTAGGAGTGGTAACAGTGACAGTACCTTAACTATAGCTGCTGCTATTAGGAGTGGTAACAGTGACAGTACCTTAACTATAGCTGATGATATTAGGAGTGGTAACAGTGACAGTACCTTAACTATAGCTGATGATATTAGGAGTGGTAACAGTGACAGTACCTTAACTATAGCTGCTGCTATTAGGAGTGGTAACAGTGACAGTACCTTAACTATAGCTGCTGCTATTAGGAGTGGTAACAGTGACAGTACCTTAACTATAGCTGCTGATATTAGGAGTGGTAACAGTAACAGTACCTTAACTATAGCTGCTGCTATTAGGAGTGGTAACAGTGACAGTACCTTAACTATAGCTGATGATATTAGGAGTGGTAACAGTGACAGTACCTTAACTATAGCTGCTGCTATTAGGAGTGGTAACAGTAACAGTACCTTAACTATAGCTGATGATATTAGGAGTGGTAACAGTGACAGTACCTTAACTATAGCTGATGATATTAGGAGTGGTAACAGTGACAGTACCTTAACTATAGCTGATGATATTAGGAGTGGTAACAGTGACAGTACCTTAACTATAGCTGATGATATTAGGAGTGGTAACAGTGACAGTACCTTAACTATAGCTGCTGCTATTAGGAGTGGTAACAGTGACAGTACCTTAACTATAGCTGATGATATTAGGAGTGGTAACAGTGACAGTACCTTAACTATAGCTGATGATATTAGGAGTGGTAACAGTGACAGTACCTTAACTATAGCTGATGATATTAGGAGTGGTAACAGTGACAGTACCTTAACTATAGCTGATGATATTAGGAGTGGTAACAGTGACAGTACCTTAACTATAGCTGCTGCTATTAGGAGTGGTAACAGTGACAGTACCTTAACTATAGCTGATGATATTAGGAGTGGTAACAGTGACAGTACCTTAACTATAGCTGCTGCTATTAGGAGTGGTAACAGTGACAGTACCTTAACTATAGCTGATGATATTAGGAGTGGTAACAGTACCTTAACTATAGCTGCTGCTATTAGGAGTGGTAACAGTGACAGTACCTTAACTATAGCTGATGATATTAGGAGTGGTAACAGTGACAGTACCTTAACTATAGCTGATGATATTAGGAGTGGTAACAGTGACAGTACCTTAACTATAGCTGATGATATTAGGAGTGGTAACAGTGACAGTACCTTAACTATAGCTGATGATATTAGGAGTGGTAACAGTGACAGTACCTTAACTATAGCTGATGATATTAGGAGTGGTAACAGTGACAGTACCTTAACTATAGCTGATGATATTAGGAGTGGTAACAGTGACAGTACCTTAACTATAGCTGCTGCTATTAGGAGTGGTAACAGTGACAGTACCTTAACTATAGCTGATGATATTAGGAGTGGTAACAGTGACAGTACCTTAACTATAGCTGCTGCTATTAGGAGTGGTAACAGTGACAGTACCTTAACTATAGCTGCTGATATTAGGAGTGGTAACAGTAACAGTACCTTAACTATAGCTGCTGCTATTAGGAGTGGTAACAGTGACAGTACCTTAACTATAGCTGATGATATTAGGAGTGGTAACAGTGACAGTACCTTAACTATAGCTGATGATATTAGGAGTGGTAACAGTGACAGTACCTTAACTATAGCTGCTGCTATTAGGAGTGGTAACAGTGACAGTACCTTAACTATAGCTGATGATATTAGGAGTGGTAACAGTGACAGTACCTTAACTATAGCTGATGATATTAGGAGTGGTAACAGTGACAGTACCTTAACTATAGCTGATGATATTAGGAGTGGTAACAGTACCTTAACTATAGCTGCTGCTATTAGGAGTGGTAACAGTGACAGTACCTTAACTATAGCTGATGATATTAGGAGTGGTAACAGTGACAGTACCTTAACTATAGCTGATGATATTAGGAGTGGTAACAGTGACAGTACCTTAACTATAGCTGCTGCTATTAGGAGTGGTAACAGTGACAGTACCTTAACTATAGCTGATGATATTAGGAGTGGTAACAGTGACAGTACCTTAACTATAGCTGCTGCTAGTAGGAGTGGTAACAGTGACAGTACCTTAACTATAGCTGCTGATATTAGGAGTGGTAACAGTAACAGTACCTTAACTATAGCTGCTGCTATTAGGAGTGGTAACAGTGACAGTACCTTAACTATAGCTGATGATATTAGGAGTGGTAACAGTGACAGTACCTTAACTATAGCTGATGATATTAGGAGTGGTAACAGTGACAGTACCTTAACTATAGCTGATGCTATTAGGAGTGGTAACAGTGACAGTACCTTAACTATAGCTGCTGCTATTAGGAGTGGTAACAGTGACAGTACCTTAACTATAGCTGCTGCTATTAGGAGTGGTAACAGTGACAGTACCTTAACTATAGCTGATGATATTAGGAGTGGTAACAGTGACAGTACCTTAACTATAGCTGATGATATTAGGAGTGGTAACAGTGACAGTACCTTAACTATAGCTGCTGCTATTAGGAGTGGTAACAGTGACAGTACCTTAACTATAGCTGCTGCTATTAGGAGTGGTAACAGTGACAGTACCTTAACTATAGCTGATGATATTAGGAGTGGTAACAGTGACAGTACCTTAACTATAGCTGCTGCTATTAGGAGTGGTAACAGTGACAGTACCTTAACTATAGCTGATGATATTAGGAGTGGTAACAGTGACAGTACCTTAACTATAGCTGATGATATTAGGAGTGGTAACAGTACCTTAACTATAGCTGATGATATTAGGAGTGGTAACAGTGACAGTACCTTAACTATAGCTGCTGCTATTAGGAGTGGTAACAGTGACAGTACCTTAACTATAGCTGATGATATTAGGAGTGGTAACAGTGACAGTACCTTAACTATAGCTGATGATATTAGGAGTGGTAACAGTGACAGTACCTTAACTATAGCTGATGATATTAGGAGTGGTAACAGTGACAGTACCTTAACTATAGCTGATGATATTAACAGTGACAGTACCTTAACTATAGCTGCTGCTATTAGGAGTGGTAACAGTGACAGTACCTTAACTATAGCTGATGATATTAGGAGTGGTAACAGTGACAGTACCTTAACTATAGCTGCTGCTATTAGGAGTGGTAACAGTGACAGTACCTTAACTATAGCTGATGATATTAGGAGTGGTAACAGTGACAGTACCTTAACTATAGCTGCTGCTATTAGGAGTGGTAACAGTGACAGTACCTTAACTATAGCTGCTGATATTAGGAGTGGTAACAGTAACAGTACCTTAACTATAGCTGCTGCTATTAGGAGTGGTAACAGTGACAGTACCTTAACTATAGCTGATGATATTAGGAGTGGTAACAGTGACAGTACCTTAACTATAGCTGATGATATTAGGAGTGGTAACAGTGACAGTACCTTAACTATAGCTGCTGCTATTAGGAGTGGTAACAGTGACAGTACCTTAACTATAGCTGATGATATTAGGAGTGGTAACAGTGACAGTACCTTAACTATAGCTGATGATATTAGGAGTGGTAACAGTGACAGTACCTTAACTATAGCTGATGATATTAGGAGTGGTAACAGTGACAGTACCTTAACTATAGCTGATGATATTAGGAGTGGTAACAGTACCTTAACTATAGCTGATGATATTAGGAGTGGTAACAGTGACAGTACCTTAACTATAGCTGCTGCTATTAGGAGTGGTAACAGTGACAGTACCTTAACTATAGCTGATGATATTAGGAGTGGTAACAGTGACAGTACCTTAACTATAGCTGATGATATTAGGAGTGGTAACAGTGACAGTACCTTAACTATAGCTGATGATATTAGGAGTGGTAACAGTGACAGTACCTTAACTATAGCTGATGATATTAACAGTGACAGTACCTTAACTATAGCTGCTGCTATTAGGAGTGGTAACAGTGACAGTACCTTAACTATAGCTGATGATATTAGGAGTGGTAACAGTGACAGTACCTTAACTATAGCTGCTGCTATTAGGAGTGGTAACAGTGACAGTACCTTAACTATAGCTGCTGCTATTAGGAGTGGTAACAGTGACAGTACCTTAACTATAGCTGATGATATTAGGAGTGGTAACAGTGACACAGTAACACTGGAATAGTTGATTTGCAGTGGAAGAATGTGCAAAGTAGAAATAGAAATAATGGGGTGCAAAGGAGCTAAATAAATAAATACAGTAGGGGGAGAGGTAGTTGTTTGGGCTAAGTACAGGTGCAGTAATCTGTAAACTGCACTGACAGCTGGTGCTTAAAGCTAGTGAGGGAGATAAGTGTTTCCACTTTCAGAGATTTTTGTAGTTCGTTCCAGTCATTGGCAGCAGAGAACTGGAAGGAGAGGAGGAATTGGTTTTGGGGGTGACCAGAGAGATATACCTATTGGAGCACGTGCTACAGGTGGGTGCTGCTATGGTGACCAGCGAGCTGAGATAAGGGGGAACTTTACCTAGCAGGGTCTTGTAGATGACCTGGAGCCAGTGGGTTTGGCGACGAGTATGAAGCGAGGGCCAGGCAACGAGAGAGTACAGGTCGCAATGGTGGGTAGTATATGGGGCTTTGGTGACAAAATGGATGGCACTGTGAAAGACTGCATCAAATTTGTTGAGTAGAGTGTTGGAGGCTATTTTATAGATGACATCACAGAAGTTGAGGATCGGTAGGATGGTCAGTTTTACGAGGGTATGTTTGGCAGCAGGAGTGAAGGATGCTGTTGCGAAATAGGAAGCCAATTCTAGATTTAACTTTGGATTGGAGATGTTTGATGTGAGTCTGGAAGGAGAGTTTACAGTCTAACCAGATACCTAGGTATTTGTAGTTGTCCACATACTTTAAGTCAGAACCGTCCAGAGTAGTGATGCTGGATGGGCGGGCAGGTGCTGGCAGCGATCGGTTGAAGAGCATGCATTTAGTTTTACTTGTATTTAAGAGCAGTTGGAGGCCACTGAAGGAGAGTTGTATGGCATTGAAGCTCGTCTGGAGGGTTGTTAACAGTGTCCAAAGAAGGGCCAGATGTATACAGAATGGTGTCGTCTATGTAGAGGTGGATAAGAGACTCACCAGCAGCAAGAGCGACATCATTGATGTATACAGAGAAGAGAGTCGGCCCAAGAATTGAACCCTGTGGCACCCCCATAGAGACTGCCAGAGACCCGGACAACAGGCCCTCCGATTTGACACACTGAACTCTATCAGAGAAGAAGTTGGTGAACCAGTAATGGTAGTGGTAGGGAGTGGTAACAGTAACAGTATCTGACCTATAGCTGCTGCTAGTAGGAGTGGTATCAGTATCTGACCTATAGCTGCTGCTAGTAGGAGTGGTATCAGTATCTGACCTATAGCTGCTGCTATTAGGAGTGGTAACAGTATCTGACCTATAGCTGCTGCTAGTAGGAGTGGTAACAGTATCTGACCTATAGCTGCTGCTAGTAGGAGTGGTAACAGTATCTGACCTATAGTTGCTGCTAGTAGGAGTGGTAACAGTATCTGACCTATAGCTGCTGCTAGTAGGAGTGGTATCAGTATCTGACCTATAGCTGCTGCTAGTAGGAGTGGTATCAGTATCTGACCTATAGCTGCTGCTAGTAGGAGTGGTATCAGTATCTGACCTATAGCTGCTGCTAGTAGGAGTGGTATCAGTATCTGACCTATAGCTGCTGCTAGTAGGAGTGGTATCAGTATCTGACCCATAGCTGCTGCTAGTAGGAGTGGTATCAGTATCTGACCTATAGCTGCTGCTAGTAGGAGTGGTATCAGTATCTGACCTATAGCTGCTGCTAGTAGGAGTGGTATCAGTATCTGACCTATAGCTGCTGCTAGTAGGAGTGGTATCAGTATCTGACCTATAGCTGCTGCTAGTAGGAGTGGTAACAGTATCTGTCCTATAGCTGCTGCTAGTAGGAGTGGTATCAGTATCTGACCTATAGCTGCTGCTAGTAGGAGTGGTATAAGTATCTGACCTATAGCTGCTGCTAGTAGGAGTGGTAAAAGTATCTGACCTATAGCTGCTGCTAGTAGGAGTGGTATCAGTATCTGACCTATAGCTGCTGCTAGTAGGAGTGGTATCAGTATCTGACCTATAGCTGCTGCTAGTAGGAGTGGTATAAGTATCTGACCTATAGCTGCTGCTAGTAGGAGTGGTAAAAGTATCTGACCTATAGCTGCTGCTAGTAGGAGTGGTAACAGTAACAGTATCTGACCTATAGCTGCTGCTATTAGGAGTGGTATCAGTATCTGACCTATAGCTGCTGCTAGTAGGAGTGGTATAGGTATCTGACCTATAGCTGCTGCTAGTAGGAGTGGTATCAGTATCTGACCTATAGCTGCTGCTAGTAGGAGTGGTATCAGTATCTGACCTATAGCTGCTGCTAGTAGGAGTGGTATCAGTATCTGACCTATAGCTGCTGCTAGTAGGAGTGGTATCAGTATCTGACCTATAGCTGCTGCTAGTAGGAGTGGTATCAGTATCTGACCTATAGCTGCTGCTAGTAGGAGTGGTATCAGTATCTGACCTATAGCTGCTGCTAGTAGGAGTGGTATAAGTATCTGACCTATAGCTGCTGCTAGTAGGAGTGGTAACAGTATCTGACCTATAGCTGCTGCTATTAGGAGTGGTATAAGTATCTGACCTATAGCTGCTGCTAGTAGGAGTGGTATCAGTATCTGACCTATAGCTGCTGCTATTAGGAGTGGTATAAGTATCTGACCTATAGCTGCTGCTAGTAGGAGTGGTAACAGTATCTGACCTATAGCTGCTGCTAGTAGGAGTGGTAACACTAACAATATCTGACCTATAGCTGCTGCTAGTAGGAGTGGTAACACTAACAGTATCTGACCTATAGCTGCTGCTATTAGGAGTGGTAACAGTATCTGACCAATAGCTGCTGCTATTAGGAGTGGTAACAGTATCTGACCTATAGCTGCTGCTAGTAGGAGTGGTAACAGTATCTGACCTATAGCTGCTGCTAGTAGGAGTGGTAACACTAACAGTATCTGACCTATAGCTGCTGCTAGTAGGAGTGGTATCAGTATCTGACCTATAGCTGCTGCTCGTAGGAGTGGTAACACTAACAGTATCTGACCTATAGCTGCTGCTAGTAGGAGTGGTATCAGTATCTGACCTATAGCTGCTGCTAGTAGGAGTGGTAACAGTATCTGACCTATAGCTGCTGCTAGTAGGAGTGGTATCAGTATCTGACCTATAGCTGCTGCTAGTAGGAGTGGTATAAGTATCTGACCTATAGCTGCTGCTATTAGGAGTGGTAACAGTATCTGACCTATAGCTGCTGCTAGTAGGAGTGGTAACAGTATCTGACCTATAGCTGCTGCTAGTAGGAGTGGTAACAGTATCTGACCTATAGCTGCTGCTAGTAGGAGTGGTATCAGTATCTGACCTATAGCTGCTGCTAGTAGGAGTGGTATCAGTATCTGACCTATAGCTGCTGCTATTAGGAGTGGTAACAGTATCTGACCTATAGCTGCTGCTAGTAGGAGTGGTAACAGTATCTGACCTATAGCTGCTGCTAGTAGGAGTGGTAACAGTATCTGACCTATAGCTGCTGCTAGTAGGAGTGGTAACAGTATCTGACCTATAGCTGCTGCTAGTAGGAGTGGTAACAGTATCTGACCTATAGCTGCTGCTATTAGGAGTGGTAACAGTATCTGACCTATAGCTGCTGCTATTAGGAGTGGTAACAGTATCTGACCTATAGCTGCTGCTATTAGGAGTGGTAACAGTAACAGTATCTGACCTATAGCTGCTGCTAGTAGGAGTGGTAACAGTATCTGACCTATAGCTGCTGCTAGTAGGAGTGGTAACAGTATCTGACCTATAGCTGCTGCTAGTAGGAGTGGTATCAGTATCTGACCTATAGCTGCTGCTAGTAGGAGTGGTATCAGTATCTGACCTATAGCTGCTGCTATTAGGAGTGGTATCAGTATCTGACCTATAGCTGCTGCTAGTAGGAGTGGTATCAGTATCTGACCTATAGCTGCTGCTAGTAGGAGTGGTAACAGTATCTGACCTATAGCTGCTGCTAGTAGGAGTGGTAACAGTATCTGACCTATAGCTGCTGCTAGTAGGAGTGGTAACAGTATCTGACCTATAGCTGCTGCTATTAGGAGTGGTAACAGTATCTGACCTATAGCTGCTGCTAGTAGGAGTGGTAACAGTATCTGTCCTATAGCTGCTGCTAGTAGGAGTGGTATCAGTATCTGACCTATAGCTGCTGCTAGTAGGAGTGGTATCAGTATCTGACCTATAGCTGCTGCTAGTAGGAGTGGTATCAGTATCTGACCTATAGCTGCTGCTAGTAGGAGTGGTATCAGTATCTGACCTATAGCTGCTGCTAGTAGGAGTGGTATAAGTATCTGACCTATAGCTGCTGCTAGTAGGAGTGGTATAAGTATCTGACCTATAGCTGCTGCTATTAGGAGTGGTAACAGTATCTGACCTATAGCTGCTGCTAGTAGGAGTGGTATAAGTATCTGACCTATAGCTGCTGCTAGTAGGAGTGGTATCAGTATCTGACCTATAGCTGCTGCTAGTAGGAGTGGTAACAGTATCTGACCTATAGCTGCTGCTAGTAGGAGTGGTATCAGTATCTGACCTATAGCTGCTGCTAGTAGGAGTGGTATCAGTATCTGACCTATAGCTGCTGCTAGTAGGAGTGGTAACAGTATCTGACCTATAGCTGCTGCTAGTAGGAGTGGTATCAGTATCTGACCTATAGCTGCTGCTAGTAGGAGTGGTATCAGTATCTGACCTATAGCTGCTGCTAGTAGGAGTGGTATCAGTATCTGACCTATAGCTGCTGCTAGTAGGAGTGGTATCAGTATCTGACCTATAGCTGCTGCTAGTAGGAGTGGTAACAGTAACAGTACCTTAACTATAGCTGCTGCTATTAGGAGTGGTAACAGTGACAGTACCTTAACTATAGCTGATGATATTAGGAGTGGTAACAGTGACAGTACCTTAACTATAGCTGATGATATTAGGAGTGGTAACAGTGACAGTACCTTAACTATAGCTGATGCTATTAGGAGTGGTAACAGTGACAGTACCTTAACTATAGCTGCTGCTATTAGGAGTGGTAACAGTGACAGTACCTTAACTATAGCTGCTGATATTAGGAGTGGTAACAGTAACAGTACCTTAACTATAGCTGCTGCTATTAGGAGTGGTAACAGTGACAGTACCTTAACTATAGCTGATGATATTAGGAGTGGTAACAGTGACAGTACCTTAACTATAGCTGATGATATTAGGAGTGGTAACAGTGACAGTACCTTAACTATAGCTGATGCTATTAGGAGTGGTAACAGTGACAGTACCTTAACTATAGCTGCTGCTATTAGGAGTGGTAACAGTGACAGTACCTTAACTATAGCTGCTGCTATTAGGAGTGGTAACAGTGACAGTACCTTAACTATAGCTGATGATATTAGGAGTGGTAACAGTGACAGTACCTTAACTATAGCTGATGATATTAGGAGTGGTAACAGTGACAGTACCTTAACTATAGCTGCTGCTATTAGGAGTGGTAACAGTGACAGTACCTTAACTATAGCTGCTGATATTAGGAGTGGTAACAGTGACAGTACCTTAACTATAGCTGCTGCTATTAGGAGTGGTAACAGTGACAGTACCTTAACTATAGCTGATGATATTAGGAGTGGTAACAGTGACAGTACCTTAACTATAGCTGATGATATTAGGAGTGGTAACAGTGACAGTACCTTAACTATAGCTGATGATATTAGGAGTCGTAACAGTGACAGTACCTTAACTATAGCTGATGATATTAACAGTGACAGTACCTTAACTATAGCTGCTGCTATTAGGAGTGGTAACAGTGACAGTACCTTAACTATAGCTGATGATATTAGGAGTGGTAACAGTGACAGTACCTTAACTATAGCTGCTGCTATTAGGAGTGGTAACAGTGACAGTACCTTAACTATAGCTGATGATATTAGGAGTGGTAACAGTGACAGTACCTTAACTATAGCTGCTGCTATTAGGAGTGGTAACAGTGACAGTACCTTAACTATAGCTGCTGATATTAGGAGTGGTAACAGTAACAGTACCTTAACTATAGCTGCTGCTATTAGGAGTGGTAACAGTGACAGTACCTTAACTATAGCTGATGATATTAGGAGTGGTAACAGTGACAGTACCTTAACTATAGCTGATGATATTAGGAGTGGTAACAGTGACAGTACCTTAACTATAGCTGCTGCTATTAGGAGTGGTAACTGTGACAGTACC
Organism: Oncorhynchus mykiss; assembly: GCF_013265735.2. Taxonomy (NCBI): domain Eukaryota; kingdom Metazoa; phylum Chordata; class Actinopteri; order Salmoniformes; family Salmonidae; genus Oncorhynchus; species Oncorhynchus mykiss. Next base: position 16,782,572 of record NC_048571.1, read on the forward strand.
TTAACTATAGCTGATGATATTAGGAGTGGTAACAGTGACAGTACCTTAACTATAGCTGATGATATTAGGAGTGGTAACAGTGACAGTACCTTAACTATAGCTGATGATATTAGGAGTGGTAACAGTGACAGTACCTTAACTATAGCTGATGATATTAGGAGTGGTAACAGTACCTTAACTATAGCTGCTGCTATTAGGAGTGGTAACAGTGACAGTACCTTAACTATAGCTGATGATATTAGGAGTGGTAACAGTGACAGTACCTTAACTATAGCTGATGATATTAGGAGTGGTAACAGTGACAGTACCTTAACTATAGCTGATGATATTAGGAGTGGTAACAGTGACAGTACCTTAACTATAGCTGATGATATTAACAGTGACAGTACCTTAACTATAGCTGCTGCTATTAGGAGTGGTAACAGTGACAGTACCTTAACTATAGCTGATGATATTAGGAGTGGTAACAGTGACAGTACCTTAACTATAGCTGCTGCTATTAGGAGTGGTAACAGTGACAGTACCTTAACTATAGCTGCTGCTATTAGGAGTGGTAACAGTGACAGTACCTTAACTATAGCTGATGATATTAGGAGTGGTAACAGTGACACAGTAACACTGGAATAGTTGATTTGCAGTGGAAGAATGTGCAAAGTAGAAATAGAAATAATGGGGTGCAAAGGAGCTAAATAAATAAATACAGTAGGGGGAGAGGTAGTTGTTTGGGCTAAGTACAGGTGCAGTAATCTGTAAACTGCACTGACAGCTGGTGCTTAAAGCTAGTGAGGGAGATAAGTGTTTCCACTTTCAGAGATTTTTGTAGTTCGTTCCAGTCATTGGCAGCAGAGAACTGGAAGGAGAGGAGGAATTGGTTTTGGGGGTGACCAGAGAGATATACCTATTGGAGCACGTGCTACAGGTGGGTGCTGCTATGGTGACCAGCGAGCTGAGATAAGGGGGAACTTTACCTAGCAGGGTCTTGTAGATGACCTGGAGCCAGTGGGTTTGGCGACGAGTATGAAGCGAGGGCCAGGCAACGAGAGAGTACAGGTCGCAATGGTGGGTAGTATATGGGGCTTTGGTGACAAAATGGATGGCACTGTGAAAGACTGCATCAAATTTGTTGAGTAGAGTGTTGGAGGCTATTTTATAGATGACATCACAGAAGTTGAGGATCGGTAGGATGGTCAGTTTTACGAGGGTATGTTTGGCAGCAGGAGTGAAGGATGCTGTTGCGAAATAGGAAGCCAATTCTAGATTTAACTTTGGATTGGAGATGTTTGATGTGAGTCTGGAAGGAGAGTTTACAGTCTAACCAGATACCTAGGTATTTGTAGTTGTCCACATACTTTAAGTCAGAACCGTCCAGAGTAGTGATGCTGGATGGGCGGGCAGGTGCTGGCAGCGATCGGTTGAAGAGCATGCATTTAGTTTTACTTGTATTTAAGAGCAGTTGGAGGCCACTGAAGGAGAGTTGTATGGCATTGAAGCTCGTCTGGAGGGTTGTTAACAGTGTCCAAAGAAGGGCCAGATGTATACAGAATGGTGTCGTCTATGTAGAGGTGGATAAGAGACTCACCAGCAGCAAGAGCGACATCATTGATGTATACAGAGAAGAGAGTCGGCCCAAGAATTGAACCCTGTGGCACCCCCATAGAGACTGCCAGAGACCCGGACAACAGGCCCTCCGATTTGACACACTGAACTCTATCAGAGAAGAAGTTGGTGAACCAGTAATGGTAGTGGTAGGGAGTGGTAACAGTAACAGTATCTGACCTATAGCTGCTGCTAGTAGGAGTGGTATCAGTATCTGACCTATAGCTGCTGCTAGTAGGAGTGGTATCAGTATCTGACCTATAGCTGCTGCTATTAGGAGTGGTAACAGTATCTGACCTATAGCTGCTGCTAGTAGGAGTGGTAACAGTATCTGACCTATAGCTGCTGCTAGTAGGAGTGGTAACAGTATCTGACCTATAGTTGCTGCTAGTAGGAGTGGTAACAGTATCTGACCTATAGCTGCTGCTAGTAGGAGTGGTATCAGTATCTGACCTATAGCTGCTGCTAGTAGGAGTGGTATCAGTATCTGACCTATAGCTGCTGCTAGTAGGAGTGGTATCAGTATCTGACCTATAGCTGCTGCTAGTAGGAGTGGTATCAGTATCTGACCTATAGCTGCTGCTAGTAGGAGTGGTATCAGTATCTGACCCATAGCTGCTGCTAGTAGGAGTGGTATCAGTATCTGACCTATAGCTGCTGCTAGTAGGAGTGGTATCAGTATCTGACCTATAGCTGCTGCTAGTAGGAGTGGTATCAGTATCTGACCTATAGCTGCTGCTAGTAGGAGTGGTATCAGTATCTGACCTATAGCTGCTGCTAGTAGGAGTGGTAACAGTATCTGTCCTATAGCTGCTGCTAGTAGGAGTGGTATCAGTATCTGACCTATAGCTGCTGCTAGTAGGAGTGGTATAAGTATCTGACCTATAGCTGCTGCTAGTAGGAGTGGTAACAGTATCTGACCTATAGCTGCTGCTATTAGGAGTGGTATAAGTATCTGACCTATAGCTGCTGCTAGTAGGAGTGGTATCAGTATCTGACCTATAGCTGCTGCTATTAGGAGTGGTATAAGTATCTGACCTATAGCTGCTGCTAGTAGGAGTGGTAACAGTATCTGACCTATAGCTGCTGCTAGTAGGAGTGGTAACACTAACAATATCTGACCTATAGCTGCTGCTAGTAGGAGTGGTAACACTAACAGTATCTGACCTATAGCTGCTGCTATTAGGAGTGGTAACAGTATCTGACCAATAGCTGCTGCTATTAGGAGTGGTAACAGTATCTGACCTATAGCTGCTGCTAGTAGGAGTGGTAACAGTATCTGACCTATAGCTGCTGCTAGTAGGAGTGGTAACACTAACAGTATCTGACCTATAGCTGCTGCTAGTAGGAGTGGTATCAGTATCTGACCTATAGCTGCTGCTAGTAGGAGTGGTAACACTAACAGTATCTGACCTATAGCTGCTGCTAGTAGGAGTGGTATCAGTATCTGACCTATAGCTGCTGCTAGTAGGAGTGGTATCAGTATCTGACCTATAGCTGCTGCTAGTAGGAGTGGTATAAGTATCTGACCTATAGCTGCTGCTAGTAGGAGTGGTATCAGTATCTGACCTATAGCTGCTGCTAGTAGGAGTGGTAACAGTATCTGACCTATAGCTGCTGCTAGTAGGAGTGGTATCAGTATCTGACCTATAGCTGCTGCTAGTAGGAGTGGTATAAGTATCTGACCTATAGCTGCTGCTATTAGGAGTGGTAACAGTATCTGACCTATAGCTGCTGCTAGTAGGAGTGGTAACAGTATCTGACCTATAGCTGCTGCTAGTAGGAGTGGTAACAGTATCTGACCTATAGCTGCTGCTAGTAGGAGTGGTAACAGTATCTGACCTATAGCTGCTGCTAGTAGGAGTGGTAACAGTATCTGACCTATAGCTGCTGCTATTAGGAGTGGTAACAGTATCTGACCTATAGCTGCTGCTATTAGGAGTGGTAACAGTATCTGACCTATAGCTGCTGCTATTAGGAGTAGTAACAGTATCTGACCTATAGCTGCTGCTAGTAGGAGTGGTAACAGTATCTGACCTATAGCTGCTGCTAGTAGGAGTGGTAACAGTATCTGACCTATAGCTGCTGCTAGTAGGAGTGGTATCAGTATCTGACCTATAGCTGCTGCTAGTAGGAGTGGTATCAGTATCTGACCTATAGCTGCTGCTATTAGGAGTGGTATCAGTATCTGACCTATAGCTGCTGCTAGTAGGAGTGGTATCAGTATCTGACCTATAGCTGCTGCTAGTAGGAGTGGTAACAGTATCTGACCTATAGCTGCTGCTAGTAGGAGTGGTAACAGTATCTGACCTATAGCTGCTGCTAGTAGGAGTGGTAACAGTATCTGACCTATAGCTGCTGCTATTAGGAGTGGTAACAGTATCTGACCTATAGCTGCTGCTAGTAGGAGTGGTAACAGTATCTGTCCTATAGCTGCTGCTAGTAGGAGTGGTATCAGTATCTGACCTATAGCTGCTGCTAGTAGGAGTGGTATCAGTATCTGACCTATAGCTGCTGCTAGTAGGAGTGGTATCAGTATCTGACCTATAGCTGCTGCTAGTAGGAGTGGTATCAGTATCTGACCTATAGCTGCTGCTAGTAGGAGTGGTATAAGTATCTGACCTATAGCTGCTGCTAGTAGGAGTGGTATAAGTATCTGACCTATAGCTGCTGCTATTAGGAGTGGTAACAGTATCTGACCTATAGCTGCTGCTAGTAGGAGTGGTATAAGTATCTGACCTATAGCTGCTGCTAGTAGGAGTGGTATCAGTATCTGACCTATAGCTGCTGCTAGTAGGAGTGGTAACAGTATCTGACCTATAGCTGCTGCTAGTAGGAGTGGTATCAGTATCTGACCTATAGCTGCTGCTAGTAGGAGTGGTATCAGTATCTGACCTATAGCTGCTGCTAGTAGGAGTGGTAACAGTATCTGACCTATAGCTGCTGCTAGTAGGAGTGGTATCAGTATCTGACCTATAGCTGCTGCTAGTAGGAGTGGTATCAGTATCTGACCTATAGCTGCTGCTAGTAGGAGTGGTATCAGTATCTGACCTATAGCTGCTGCTAGTAGGAGTGGTATCAGTATCTGACCTATAGCTGCTGCTAGTAGGAGTGGTAACAGTAACAGTATTTGACCTGCTAGATGCTCCTGTAGCTGCAGCTCCGCTATGGCCCTCTGTTTCACCTCACATAGGAGCTAGAAAAGAACACACACACATTAACATACTAAACACACACATTAACATACTAAACACACATACCACCGCCACACGCACCCACACACTTGCTAGCTCACCATGTTTCCAGAGGCAGGGACCTTTGCCCTCATCCTCTCCTCCTCTTCCTCTTCCTCCCCCCCTCCTCTTCTTCTTCTCTCTGGTCGGTATTCCACCAGAAGCCAGCGACAGTCTGATGGTGTTGTCACGGTTACCATATCACCACTCACACTGAACACACTGGGAGAGAGAGACATTACACACACAGCCATAGCAAACACACCAACCACACCTCATATCTGTCAGTCACTTACACAGACTGACACAATGCCGCGCACACACACCACCCTGCCCACCTGCTGTCCTGTGTCTGTGGCTCCAGCACCAGCAGTGCGTCTCCATCCTTCAAGGCCAGCTCCTTCAGGGTCCTTTGCATGTCTCCAGGAGGGAAAACCCTCCACCCGCTAGCCCCCCCTCCCTCCCCTCCCCTCTTCTCCTGACACAGGAGGCTCTCCTGTGGCTCCCCTAATGCCTCCCTCACCTCTCCTAGAGTCACCCTCCCAGCGAAACCCCTCGACTGCTTCGTCAGCCCCGAGCCTCCTTCTTCTCCCACTCCTCCTCCCTCCCCCTCCTCTTCTTCTCCCAGAGAGGGGCGAACCACGGTCAGCAACACTGGTTCCCACTCGGCTCCTGTTTGGACAGTTGCCCCACAAACCTGAGGAAATAAAGGGGATATGATATGACCCGACAGCCGTTTTGGTTCTAGGACATCCAGTAGCAGTATGTACAACGGTGGATTGTGTTGATTAGAGTGTGTCTCCTCACCTCTCTGCCGTTCCACACAAACAGATCAGTGCCGGACAAGATGCCTGCACTGTAAAGAGACACCTCGTCATCTGAAACACACACGTACTAAAGTTCAGAATCAACTCGCACAGAATGGACATGCTGCAAATGTGTGTGTGTTTAAGTGTGTGTGTTTAAGTGTGTGTGTTTAAGTGTGTGTGTGTATGTCTCACCTGTGAGAGTGTTGTAGAGGTGAAGGCCGGCTGGCAGACTTCTGGCCACAGTCAGAGCCATATCTCCCTCCCAGAGATCCTGCTTCTGAACACACACACAGGTTTGAGCTTTTTGCTCAGTGCCGGCATTAAGGAAGTGCGTTAATGAGTCGGAGGGATGATGTCACCTGGTAGATGATCATTCGCAGGTCTCCTACGGTCCTGCAGCGGTCGAAGATGAGGTTGGTGGCCTCTTTCTGCTCTATGCTGATTGGCTTAAGAGCTCCGTTCTCCAACCTATAGCGTGGCGCTAGGTGGAGATGCAGCTCAACACTGTTATTGCTGGCCTCAAACTCCTCCCTATAGCAGAGTACACACATACACACAGATAGCCGCAAAACATTGCAAAATACAGTCTTCGTTTATGTGTGTGTGTGTGTGTACACGTGAGTACCGTCTCTGTTGTAGTCTTCTGTTCTCCTCTTCAGCCATCTCTAAGAGGTGAGGGGGAACCTGATACCCAGGATTCCTCAGGGCTGCCAGGGGGAAAATCTCATTTGAAAGACTGTGTACGTTTTCATGTCTCTCCTTCACCATCTCTTCCTCTCCCACTCGCATCAAGTTTGGATGTGGCTCCTTGCGCTCACTCACTCTCTCCCTCCCTCCCTTTCCTTCTTACGCCTCTCTCCCACACACAAACCCACACACGAACACCCACACACAAACACCCACCCACACACACAAACACCCACGTACCTCCAGAAGGCCTGCGTAGCAGTGTCTTCCTATAGAACAGCATGTAGGCACTCTCCTTTCCCTGGTACATTTTCTCTACGTCTCTCTCATGGATCGACGTCACTGTGGAGTCATTCAGATCAAACCAGTGGCTGCCCTGTGGAGAGATGGAGAGAGGAAGAAAGATGCATGGATGAATGGAGATTCAGAGCGAGAGAGAGAAAAAAGATTTAAACATAACCAATTGCAGCATCAACATAGCAGACACACCATCATTAAAGCAGAACCATGAGAGGTCTAACTAGTGTACCTGTGGTTCTGGTGCCGTCTTCGGTTCTGTCTCCAGTCCTGGTTCTGGTAGGTGGTTGGCTGTGTTGTTGTGGACTGGGTCTGGGGTAGAGCTAGAGCCAGGGGTTGTGTGGGCTGGGCTGGAGGGCTGGGTCACCGGGCTAGGGGGGTTGGCTTTCAGGGCCACCCGAGTGCCGTTATTGACCAACACAAACACGTCACTGTGGTTCTGGAGGAACTGCAGAGGGAGAGAGGAGGCGAGAGGGAGAGGGGGATGAGTGGAAGGATAACATGTAGAACGATGTAGAGGAGATAAGGAAAGGTAAGTGTTTATGTGGCGTTGTGGAGCTCTTGGGGGACGCCCATCAGTCATGTCCTACCTTGCCTATGGGGCCGTGGAGTTTCCTGTACTTCTTGCTCCAGGAAGAACCGATCTTGTCCATCAGTCTCTGACCCAGCTGGTCCAGCAGCACGCTCCTGCTCTCCTCCTACAGGCCAGGAGGGGAACAACACCACATTAAGATCAGATACAGTCACTGGACCTACTGATGATGTGGCCCGTGGTGCTCTCGTTCCATTGGGTTGAACTAGCATGCTTTGCGTTACCTGGGCTATTATGGAGGAGAGTACAGATAGAGGGTCGTCTTTCTCCGGCTCAGTATACGCTCTCACTTCCTTCTTCTTCTGAACCTTGGGTTTGGTATCCTCCTCCTGATACAAACGCAAGCGCGGAAATACAAAAGACACACACAAACACACAATTCACTATTAGCATATTTAGTGACATACTCTAAGCCTCGATTGTCTGATATGCAATTGTTGTTCTCTCCTCCTCCCTCCCGCGCTCTCTCACCGGCGGTTCCCACAAGCCGAGGTGGTCCATGTCTTTGATGTAGACGTGGTAATGGCCGCCATAACAGCCTCCCTTATGGATGATGACAGAGAAGAGTTCATAGGAGTACTCCGAGTCATCGTCTTCAGTCTGGGAGAGAGGGTGACATAGCATAGTCATTATAATGCGACATAACATGTTCTTAAATGGTTTGACATTATATGTACTCTACATGACTTAGTTAAAACAAGAGTAAGTGGCAGTGAAGCATTGCAGATCAATGTGTGTGGTTGTCCAGTACCTGTTCACAGAAGGGCCTGAGGTTGATGGTGAGAGGGAAGGTGTAGCGACCAGTCTCCTTGTAACGCTCGCACCTGGCAAAGTCAAAGTTAAACCTCAACAGAGACACTGTCAGGAAGGGAGGGAGCTTCCTCAGCTTGGCAGACTGCAGAGGGAGAGCGAGAAGGGGAGAGAGAGAGAACGGAGGAGAGGGAGGGAAAGAGGGAGCAAGGGAGAGAGAGTTCTGGAATCAGTACCAATTCTAGAATAAAAAAAGTACAATTTAAATCCATGCCAATACTCCTACTAACCTTAGCAGCAGTGACTAGTTGGTCACACTGGCCACAGCGGTAGAGGTTACTGCCTTCAAACATCTCCTCTTCCACAAACATGTCCCAGAGCGCCCCTTCCAGGCCACACACACCACGTACACACACCGTCAAGTCCAGGAAGTCCTCCTGAGAGGGAAAGAGAGAGCCAAGAGAAAGAGGTGTAAGCAACACAAAGATAGGCGCAGGTACAGATAAACACATGTACCCGTGTTATCTCAATCTCTTCATTCAATGACTCAATCATGGACACTCTTACTGACAGTTGTTGCTGCTTTGTGTGATGTATTGTTGTCTCTACCTTCTTGCCCTTTGTGCTGTTGTCTGTGCCCAATAATGTTTGTACCCTGATTTGTGTTGCTACCATGTCGTGCTGCTGCTGTTATGTTGTGTTGCTATCATGTTGTTGGCATGTGCTGCTGCCATGCTGTTGTTGTCTTAGAGCTCTCTTTATGTAGTGTTGTCTCTCTTGTCGTGATGTGTGTTTTGTCCTATATTTTGAATCCCTCGTCCTCGCAGGATACCTTTTTTCTGCCTTTTGGTAGGCCATCATTATGAATAATAATTTGTCCTTAACTGACTTGCCTAGTTCAATAAAGGTTAAATAAATAAAAACCTGTCTCTGGCTGATGTTGCCACACTCTTTGCAGAGAATGCTGTTGACAGTGGTGCCATGGTAGAGGCGCTGGATGAACGCACTGCCGCTGGTGTCCACCAGGGAGTGCTCTAGGGCACTGAACAGAATCCTGTTCAACTCCTGCACATCATGTTGCCTGCTCTCCTACGGGAGAGAGATGAGAGAGTGGTAAGCAAAATACTGTAGGAGAAAGCGATGTAGCATTATATAAAGCAAGCCTCATTCTCTAGTTTAGTCCCTGCGTCACACACACCGCCATTCATACACACGCTCGTTCACATGCTCGTGTTCACACACACTACCTCGCTGTTGTTCCATCCGAAGCTGTCAGTGAGATCAGTAGTAGAGGCACTCTGTTGGTCCACCAAGAGTAGACGAGCAAACAGCCTCTGGAGCTCCAATGGAATAACCCTGACCTGAGGGACAGAGTTAATGTACTACTCAAACACACCAATACAAATAAAGACATGTACACAGTGAGGAACACACACACTCCCATGGTTGGTTCTTTACCTTGGCCTCTGGTTTGTCTTTGTCCTCCAGGCAGCCCAATTCCTTTGGACCCAGACTGAACAGCTCCTCTACACACACACACACACACAGTATTTCAAATACAGTATGAACCAAAGACAGAACACCAAGTGACCTGACTTGACCTCTCACCTCTGAACTCCGGGGTGAAGAGCAGGGTCTGGAGCAGAGAGTTGAGGTAGCACGTCCCTCCCTGGTTTTTAATCCCACTGAGGTTCACTCTTCCCCGGGGTGGAGGTGGCTCCCCTTCCCCCTTTACAACTCTACCTCCGGAGGGAGCCAGAGAATATCCCTCCCCCTCTTCCTCGAAAAGACTCCCAAACATGGCTGGGCATGCGTCTGTGTTTCTCTTTCCTGTGAAACGCACCTTCTGGGGACTGAATTGAATGTCTAATTGTGTTCACGATCGCGTAGCTAGCTAACCAATGACTCCTCTTGCTATCTCATCTTGGTCTTGCCTAGCTCTCTGTTGATAGTAGTGGGACTGACTCTGAAATAAGACGACTTTACAGGGGTAAACATAGCTATGAATAGAAAAATAGTGTGTTCCCGTATTGTGCTCGAGTAAAAGCAATTATTGTAGTGGTTAACAAACAAGCTATACAATCATTGCCTTTACAACACGAGTTAATTTAGTGTGAACTGAGTTTACAACAGCTAAATTCGGACCGGTGACAGACAACTATCCTACCTGGCTATCTGACTCGTTAGCTATCAAGCAAAACGTGTTTCAGCGTTCCTGACGCAAATAGAGCTTTAACTCCAGAAATATCCTGATGCTTTTTTGGAAAGTTATACTCGAAACCAAACTCTGTCTACATTCCTCTGTTTTAAATAAGAGAAAACACGAAAAAACGTAAATAAAAACACCATTGATGAACAGTGCGCAGCCATAATGTCCAAAGGGTAGAGTGGGGCATTGTGGTAGTTGTAGTGTCGTTTTAAAATCAGGGGTTGGCACCTCGGCTGAATAAACTACATGTCCACCAAGTCTTCTCTTCGATTTTGCAAGAGCATCAAGCCTCTTGTAGTTTTTATAACATGGCTTGTCTGTCATCCAGTGGATGTCTCAAACACACACAACTGATAAATCTGAACTGAAATGTGATGCATTTTCTGCTGGTAATCTTAAAGAAGGTTCGTACGTGGCTACAAACCTGCTGGTCTTTTAACCACCTATTCAGTTTTTGCGTAAAAGCACTGACACAAGCCACACATTTTAAAGGTATACTTTGGGATTTTGGCAATGAAGCCATTTGTCTACTTCCCCAGGGTCAGATGAACTCGTGGATAGCATTTTTGTCTCTGTGTTAAGAATTCCCTGTCGGTGACTGTTAGCACCTCACAACCCTGAGCAAACTCCCCTCCCCATCCACCACAACCAGAGCCCTGGAGTCTAGGGGGAACCATAAACCTGCCTCTAAAACTCTGACCTGTGCCTTGATAGGTTGCTAGGGAGGTTACTAGGGGGCAGGACATCTACCCATCCTCTTGACACTGCAGGTCACACAATACTTGCTGTCTCCCTCAAGCAGCGGCAGAGAGCAACATCTGTCTCTGCCGATCAACAACTGGACTCACTCATATCTCTGGACTTGTGGGATGGTGTTGGTATTGTTCTTAATAGTTAGTTGTTGTTGCATTGTGTATAGCTTGTAACCTATAAACATGTTCAGGGATTATATGCCATTTATACACACCTTTGTTACTGTTCTTATGCTCTTGTGTTATCGTATGTACAGTATATTCATTGCCTTTCATTTCCTTCAACATAACTATTACCATTCCACTACCCTTCCTACTTTTCATCCCAATGTTCATTTTCCTCAGTGTGTTTAAAGTTCCTGTGTGTTAACTCTTGGGCAGTTTTATTCCCCTCTAACCTGGGACGGTGTCGGTGAGTCACAAACCAGTAAAATACCTCGAGCCAGATCACTCTCTTTCACTCTGCATCCAGTAGTTAGAAGTTAGAATTAGTTTGCTAGCAGTTACCATAGACTACCAGGCATTGCGCTAACGCTAGTTAGCAATTGCGCAAACACTAGCAACTTCCTTCAAACTGCACGCAGAGACATAAAAATGGTCTCCACGAGTTCATCTGACTCTGGGGAAGTAGATAAAGGTCTAGTTAAATAAAGATGAACTAAATGTAAAAATGGCCAAAATCCAGAAGTATCTCTTTAAGGTTTCTGGACGTTGGTTCAAGTGGTGAACAGCTTTTACAGAAAATGCAGATTGGGCAAAAGCTGTGGAACTCTACAGTTTCCATTCACTGCTCCCCTAGTATGGGACCCTATAAAATATAGATTTCATAAAATCATTCTGAAACAATATTCTTACATAAGCAGTAGAATTTGCAGTAAGACACAAATGAAACAATGTATTTTTTTTACACATTTCTATTACCTCAATAAATAATTTTCACAAAATGATAGGCAACAAATGTTTTACCTTTATTTAACTAGGCAAGTCAGTTAAGAACAAATTCTTATTTTCAATGACGGCCTAGGAACAGTGGGTTAACTGCCTGTTCAGGGGTAGAACAACAGATTTGTATACAGCTCGGGGATATGAACTTGCAACCTACTAGTCCAATGCTCTAACCACCAGGCTACCCTGCCGCCCCAGTTACTAGTATTGCAACTCATCACAGGAGGCTGCTAAGGGGAGGGCAGCTCACAATAATGTCTGGAATGGAGTAAATGAAATGTGGTAACCATCAAACAGTGGAAAGAGGCAATATAAAAAAATTCACTGAACCTTCCCCACGTCATCGATGATGTCACTTCCTGCTGTAATGCTGCCGCAGGTGTTTCGAACCACTGGCCCTTACCTTAGGCGCGACGAGGCTGACCTTCAGGGTGGTGACGATGGAGAACTCTCTGGGGAAGAGGTGACAGTTGACGAGGAGCTGGGTGAACAGGAAGTCCAGGGAAGGGTGAGAACGGGACAGACGGACACCCCTCACACCCCCAGACTGGATCAGATGCACCCCCCCTCGTTAACCCCCTCACCCCTGCCCTGGGGAGAACACGGGACAGAAGATCTAGGGGGAGCAGGTCTACAGAGAGAGAGAAAGAAACAGATAGAGAAAGCAAGAAAAAAAGAGAGAAAGAGTGAGAAAGTGAGGAAGAAAGGGAGGGGGGAGTGAGAGACAGATAGTTAGCATTTCCTAAATAGTGGGAAACTATTTAGGTGGTGAGAGCAGCAAGATTGTGTGTTGTAGTTTCTTGAGTATTCATGATATCAGGTAAGGTTAGTCAGAGTTTACTGGATGGCTGGGAAATGTTTGGTAGGCTATTGGCATGATCTGTACATACGTGTAGAAGAATTATCTACGTGTAGAAGAATTATCTACGTGTAGAAGAGTTATCTGTGCATGAGTGATTTGCATCTCAAAGTTTTGGAAAATCAAGTTAAACACGCCAAACACTCACGCACACAACTGCTATTTGTCTTACACACACATACACAAACTCACAGTGGTGGAAAAATTACTCAGTTGTCGTACTTCAGTAAAAGTATAGATACATTCATAGAAAGTGACTCAAGTAAAAGTAAGTCACCCAGTAAAATAATAGTTGAGTAAAAGTCTAAAAGTATTTGGTTCTAAATGTAACTGCTAAAGTATCACATTTCTTATATTAAGCGAAGCAGACACCACCATTTTCTTGTTTTTAAAATGTACGGAAAAACAGGGGCACACTCCAACACAGACATCATTTACAAAATATGCATTTGTGTTTAGTGAGTCTGTCAGATCAGAGGCAGTAGGGATGACCACATGTTCTCTTGATAAGTGTGTGAATTGGACCATTTTCCTGTCCTGCTAAGCATTCAGTACTTTTGGGTGTCAGGGAAAATGTAAGGAGTTACTATTTGAACTCGCATCCCTACTGCATGCAAACAAGAGAAAGAAAGAGATAGTGGTGTGTTTAATGCCACTCTACAGTATAACCTGAGAGAGCCGCTATCTGACTGGAAGTACAGTGTTATGTGTCACAATCAAATGTGTCCCTGGATAGGTTACAACACCCACGCAGATATTTTCATAGCGCATTTAATAGAATAGAATGTACCTCTGCATGTTCTCCATGTCTCTGCAGCTGAGTTGATGACCCTTAGCCTGAGGAACAGCAGCAGAGGCAACAGCAGCATCAGAGATGACATAACAGCTTGCTCCAGCCAATCGCAAGCACTGTGACTGATCCGAACGCCAATTGACGCTCATCTCCAACATGTGTGTGTGTGTGGGTATGTGTAGTGTGTGTGTATGCTTGTGTGTAAGGTGTGTCTAGAGATGGACCTTAGAGAGTGTCTGTAGAAAACATCTTCAGAGAGTCTAGATGACAAAGTAAAGCTTAGATCTAAACTACATCTGTCTTCAGACAGGCAGGCTCCTAATGAGTTAGTTCTGTCTGGTCCAGCCCCTTCTCTTATATACCAGGCCCATGCAAACCACTAACCAGTCTGTCAATAATTTCACAGAGTAGAACGGAAGCCAGCTGTATCGCTCACATACTCTTCTGAGAGTGTGTGAGAAAGAGAGAGAGCAAGATGTATACCCAAGGTGGAGTTGTATGGGTTTAGATACAGAAATAAGGAGCTGTACTACAAAAACCTTCGCATTAGATAAACACCATAAAGAGTCGAAGTAGTCATTTTTAAAAGGAAAATAAATACATTTGAAAACATGCATACCACCGGTGATCTCTGCTCCACCAAGAGTGCTTGATACCAGCTAAGGTATTACCACATTAACCAAGATCCCTGTTATTAGGACCTTTATTGTAGTAGTTATTTTGGTGAGTTTATTTACACAAGACACATGCTTTCATAACAGATTTGCTAATATTACATTGAGAAAATGTAATAAAAATTGTAGAGGGGAATTAGGTACAACTCCCAGGTGCAGACCCGTGAGGGTCTGATGTGTATTTCAGCCCTGCCCAGGCTTCAAATAGCTATTCTGATACAGATCAGGGAGAGAAAGGAGGGGTGTTCACTCTTTCTGTTCTACACCTTTTACAGCTCTGTTTTGCCTTTTCTTCAAAAGCAGGTTTGTGTGCTTTGGTGGATCACTGGGCAGGAGGACGGTGTCCTATAGAGACTAGTCTAGTGTGTTTCTCCTAGCCATTTATATTAAAGGCTACAGGATCTGACAGGATCATGATATAACTTTCTCCCTTCTTGTATCTCTATCCCATCAGGCAATCAACTGTGCTTAATCTGACTGCATCAGCCAATCACAGAGTGATCTAACATCCTGACAGATGGCTGACCGCAGGCACAGGTAATAAAAACAGGGAGATTTAATTGGTTTTGCTAACTCCTCGGTCCTCTCCTCCTTTTGAAAAAGGTCAAAGGTTATCGAGAACGAAAAAATGCAAATACATTTAATTATTCTCCTCCGCAAGGATGACGTTTACAGAGGAATCCCAAAATACAAGTTCAAAGTGGTAAAAATGAATTTGAATGTATATCGTTTTTAAATGTGTTCATCTAGTCCTTCGAGAACACAGCAGCTTATTCAAGGGAGTGTAGTGGATTTACAATAAACAGTAGCACCCCCTGCCGGTCTCTTTATGCAGCTAAGAAAACATGTGACCATACTGTGAAATACTGCTGGATAGGGTCTAACATATACACAATAGGTAGAACATACACGACTATAGACAATACATTGAAGATACAATTCATGATTCGCATGTGTAATTGGTAGTCCACTGAATAAGCCCGTTTTCTGACACATTTAAAGGAGGAGCGGGACAGGGAGCCTGAGTACCAAACTATATTTATTGTTTACAGTAGTAAAAGACGCCAAACAATGTACAAATCAGTAGAGAAACCAAACTAATACCATATGACAAAACATGTGGGTAAAGAACTTAACTGCCCCTCCCCTTATGCTCCAAGTAGACATAGCCCCTAACCACAGATCTAGGATCAGAAAACCAGAACCCCCAAAACATTAACCATTACAGGGATGCAAATGATCTGACCCTGTATCAGTGTTTAAGGATGACTTCTCCTTCCCACCCAAAAACCAAAAGCAGAGTCACTGACAGGGTTGCTATAAGAACTGACCACTGAAAAAAAAAATCCCATATGGAATCAGGGAATATTCCCTTTTGACTGCCCTCTAAAAAACTAGGGGTGCATCTCAACAGTACAAGTAGCTTCCTTGTGACAATGGGTCTCCTCTCCTTCATTCTTGTAAAACCGACACTAAAGAACTGGACAGGTGAAAGCTTATTCCATGGTCAGCATCCACCGTAGCCTGAATGTTCACGTCGGTGCCAAATGAGGAGGCAACACAAGACTTGAGATGTACCCTTGGTTTTCACCCTCGAAAAAAACTTGGGCGCCCCCCCATGTCAAACCATTGGAAGGGTCCAGAAGCCACCCCTAACCCCTAGACCTTTTTGTAGATTTGAGGTGTTGGATAAATACAAAACACTACACAAGTGGCTTAGGTGTAGGGGGTTGTTTCTAGATCAAAACCCATGATTCTTAGCATTGGAAAGACCCAGAAGCTGTCCAAGACTGTTGAAGAGATCAATGTTGACTAAGACAGACATTTGAGGGGAGCACCCCCACCCAAAACTGCGCCAGACATCTTTTAAAATAAGAACAAGGAAACAGACGATGGGGAAGCCTCAAAGTAGAAGTTGCCCCTTACCACAGATCTAGGATCAGCTCATTGTGTCCTAAACTTAACCTCATCTAATATGGGGTAAACTAATAACTGACCTTAAATCAGTGTTTAGGGGGCAAGTTCATCCCACTCCTCAGGACAAAACCGAGACAGACATATTTAAAAAACAATGGAACACAGAAGCTGAAGAGGAGCAGTGGGCGTGGTTTGGATATGTCAATCACTGTAACGGGAGGGGATTAGCAGAGGCCGCCTGTCTGCTGTTGGAAAACATCTATGGTGTCTTCATCCTCCATCTCCAGCTAAAGAGAGAGAATTAACATGTGAGATGGAAGGAGAGAGGGATCTAGTAAAGAGTGATTCCATGAGGGGGAAGTTCTGTGAGAAAGTAATCAAGTTAATTGAGAGCAGGTGTGCTTTAGTTGAGACAAGATAATGGCGTCAGAGAAGCTGTGGTTTAGAGTGATTAAGAATGAGATAAGAGAATAGAGTAGAGGGTGTTTAGAGAGAATAGAGAGCTGCCAGTTGTCTGTGCAGTGTACCTGTGAAGGTGTGTCCGTCTCGTTGATTGGCTGTCCGTCAAACCTGAACCTGATCTGCCTTATCGAGAGCCCCTGCAGGAGAGAGAGGACACATTAGAAATACATGGGACAGATATTCCTATAGTATTAGTAATCAGGTCAGCTCTATTGACAATATTTCTATGGGCAATGTTCAGTGTGCCCCTGCTCCAGTCTTCACCATTGAGGCAGCAGGTAGGAGGGCAAGGTGTCTGATTGGCTACTGTGCTGACCTGACGTTCGCAGTAGGCCTTCATCAGTTTGCTGAGCGGAGTGTGCCTCTTGATTTTGAACTGAACCACAGAGCCGTCCTGACCGGCTACCTTTAAGTTAATGTGGTCGTTCTCAGTCTTCACGCCCTCCTGAAACACAACCAAACAGCAATTAAAAGATTAACAATGTCGTTTTTCAGTCTTCAATGCTTCGGTCTTGGAGAGCCAAACAATTGATGAGTTGCGCAACCACTGTTAGGCCTCATACGTCTCTGGTAAGCTCTGGACATGGGGTAGGTAGTGTTCTTGCCCAGTGAATTAGGGTTGCTTGTGGATGGTACTGGTGAATGCGCGGAACCTGTAGGCTGTGACTGAGGCAGCCATCTACTAGACCCAGGCGTTATCCACAGCAAAATCCACGTTCAGCTTGTCCTAGTGCCTCAAATCGAAAACAAATTATATCCAAACACTATCAATCAGTGGTTAGGAACCATTTCGTACAGACCACTTATGATCAAGCTAGCTTTACCTTGTCTTACCGGTGCCTGGCCAACGCCATGCGTGTTTACTGGCCTAAAAGATAAACAGTGCAATAACTAGGTTATTTAGCCATTTCAATAAGTGGATGCCGACGAATGCATCTAAAATCACTCGAATACGGCTTCCAAATGGTGTCACATTTCTTGCCGCTTGCCTTGCGGCGTTTAGCTAGCTAGCTGCTAGCGTGGTATGGCTTCCACAAAGAAAAACCCGCAAACGGTATCGGTGTATTCAACTTCGAAATGTAAGTGTTAGTTGTTACAACAATTCTATTGTCTGGTCGAAATATTTCGTATAACATCTCCAATAGTTTTTATATCTGATAAACTTAAATATTGTATCCGGAGGCAGCACTCCATTCATTTAACTACGAAACAAACAGTGCGCCGATTCAGACAAACGTGCAAACCGGGCCATTTTTTATTGCATATTTCAGGCGCTATTTGACATTAGACTGTTCTAATCACCTTAAATACCCACCACATGCTGATAGACGGCTAGCCTTACCTTTGGTTTCTCCTCCGACATTTTGATGGGTTTTCTTTAAAGGATTTGCTGGTTAAAATGCAATTTTGGCTGTGTTTTCGTTTGCACTTCTTTAAGCTATATGCTCTTCTCCTCCGCAAACACGGGAACGCGCTTTGGTCTCTCGTTCCGCAGACACTGATTGGCTTTCGTGGAAACACGTGACATATTCTCTCCGGGACTGGGATGCGTAATTCAGCCAAATACTCGGCCACGCGACACTAAGAACCCGCCAAAGGCAGGGCTGAGTGTGGCCCTTGGTTAATCTCAAATAAATACACACATTACACTCAGATCAAATTGTATTTGTCACATGCTTCGTAAACAACAGGTGTAGACTACCATACTTACAAGTCCTTAACCAACAGTGCAGTTCAAGAAGAGTTAAGAAAATATTTACCTAATAAACTAAAGTAAACAAATAAAAAGTAACACAAAAAAAGAACAATAACTGGGCTATATACAGGGCGGTACCGAGTCAACGTGCGGGGGTACAGGTTAGTCGAGGTAATTTGTACATGTTGGTAGGGGTGAAGTGACTATGCATAGATAATAAACAGCGAGTAGCAGCAGAGTAAAAACAAATGGAGGGAGGGAGTGTCAATGTAAATAGTCCGGTGGCCATTTGATTAATTGTTCAGCAGTCTTGCGGCTTGGAGGTAGAAGCTGTTAAGGAGCCTTTTGGTCCTAGACTTGGCGTTCCAGTACAGCTTGCCGTGCGGTATCAGAGAAAACATTATATGACTTGGGTGACTGGAGTCTCTGACCATTTTTTAACATGGCTATGTACAGGGAGTACCAGAATAATGTTGTAAAATAAAAATTATATCAAGCCAAATCTTCCATCTTCATCACAATGGATAGAGAAATGGGGTGTATTCATTACAGAAGCAAACTGAGAGTGGGGGGTATGGCTTTTGATGACCAGTCGGGGGCGCTCCAACTCAACATTTCTCTCTTAAGGGAGAAAGGGAAGGATTGGACTGGGTAGAGGCCTGGGTTTACATTCCAGAAAGATTATCTCTGTGGCTCTGGTCATAGAAAATGCTTGAATAAAGAGTATACGTATCCTTGATAAAAAAAATTGTATATTGAGATTAAGAATTAAGGTTTGAGTCAGAACTGCAGGAATTCCTGTTTATTCACATCTCTACTATTGTTGAGGTTATGATCACTGGTCTGATATGGTTGTTGTAGGTTTCTCACTATGAGGTAGAGGTTATAGTAGGAGCTAGGAGTTGATAAGATCCAAAGAGACAAGTCTTACATAGATGAAAGTTTTATTTGAATAAAAATAGATTTGTTCAATCAACAGACAAAGGGTAGTTTATTACACAACTAGACATTAATAAAACGTTGATTCATTTGGCCTGACAATATTCTAACTGAAGTAGCTGGTGTCTGTAATGAGAAAGCTGTCACCGGTAGAAAAATATTACTTAGATCTGACATTCTTTGTCATTTTACAAGGTGTATACATTCTATATGGTAGGGTACATTTCTATCTGCAATTCTGAGCATTCAACTCTTCTGAATAGCCTCCTATTAAAAGCTGCAATATGTAACTTTTTGGGCGACCTGACCAAATTCACATAAATGTGAGTTATAGATCTGTGACTCTTTGAAAACAAGTTTAAGAAGCAGATCTATGCTTACCATATGGAAAATATATTTCACAGCTGTTTAGATGGTACAATGACTCTCTAAACTATACTTGCTTGTTTTGTCGCAAACTGAAATAAGGTGAACTATTAATATTTTAGCAAGCAGGAAATGGCGGAGGGATTTCTGCATAGTGCTTCATTAAGTACAATTCTGGTTAAAATTAGAAAAACAATACATCTATACAAGTTTATTGTTTGATGGAGTACAGGTGTGCGTGCACTGGACACATTTCTGATAGTTCACCATCAGATAAATATACATAGAAAAAGGTCAACATAGATAAGGTCATCTTCTCATTCAAGTAGAGCATAGGCAAGATCTCCTACAACCAAGTAGTAACCCTCAAGTACCATCATCTGTTTATAATACAGTAGTAGTCACAGAAGGTATATAAGGTACATTTAAGGCTACTGCACCTGTCCACTGCCCTCACATAGTCTGCACTGCAAGACATGTTCTGTACTGCACCACTCACCAAGCAGCGCAGAACTTGTTCTAGCTAAGTATTCGTAGAAGACTTCATTACATTCAACATTTAATGACCTGTGTTTACATGGGAAGATAATGTTGTATATCAGGCTGTCCCAAAACTTTGATCTAAGGCCAGTTTCATGTATTCTCCTCAAAACGGTTAAAGATATTGAACGGGATCTTAAGCACTTACAAAATCGTAACATATTGTACAAATTGGAATTCGTTACATCATACGAATTGCAGGAAATATATATTTTTTGCAGGACATAACATACGAAGTAAGTGATGTTGTGCACAATTTTTGGTGACTCGTTTTGGCTTGTGAGCACTACTTTCAAAACTACGGTCTGAAATTATACAAATCCTTTAAAAACACCTCTAAGACTTATGATTAATGGTTTAGGGGAGGGGAGGGGGGGGGGGGGGTAGGCTGAGCATAGAACAGACAAGGTTAACAGTCCATATGGGGGGGGGGGGGGGGGGGGGGGGTTGGTTGAAAGGTCAGAAGTAAAGAGAAGGCAGGCGATAGTACAGTGTCCAAATATCAGCTCAGGAGAATTTGGAGTATGGGTTGGACCCACTGAGACCTGGAAGAAAGAGAGCGAGAGAGCAGGAGTTAGAGATCATCTTTCATTTTAAATTCCATCAGAGTAGTAATGGTGCTTTTCCACAGACAGGAATGGGGAAACATGACAGAAGTGGCGTGTGTGTTTGTGTGCGTGTATCTCAAGGCGTACCATATTTCGTTCTGATTTCCTCATGCCTCATCTTCATCTCTGCCTTTCTGTTAACACAAAGACAACCAGCTGGTTAGACACACACTTCGTATTTTAAGAGGACTGCACAACCTTTCAGACCAGCCAGGTTGGTAAAAAGTCATAGAGCACAAACCGGTTTGGGCGGTTAGCTTAGCTGTGACGTATGTAAAGGTTTGTTCCAGTAATGCTTTTGTCACTCTGGCTGTAACTGATATGAAACTAACAAAAGAAACTTGGGGCATTGTTCTGATCGCAGTCACATTGTCAGAGACACACTAAGGTCAAATACAGCACACACAGGGCCTGACTGAGTAACGTTTACCATATCTCCCTGAGGAATGTTGTAGACCAGCTGAACACACACACACACGTAAATACTGACACTTAGAATAACAAAACACTTTCTTTTATTGTAAATTTATTCACATACATAGACAATACGCAGATGTTCGTGTGCCATGATGACATCTTACCTCTCTTCCTGTTTTCCCTTCATTTTATTGGTCCGTCTCTCCATCTTGGCATCGAACCTCGTAGACCTGACACACACACACACACACACACAAGGGCGGATAAGTACTTATACATGTGCCTGGAGGTCATTCCATGGGGTAGGTCAGTGCGTGTATGTGTGTGTGAGAAGAATTACACACTTTAGTTGACCACAGCAAAGCACACAGTTGAGGCCAAATATATAGGCACCCTTGCACTAAATTATTCCCTATTTCATTTTAAATAAATAGAAATTGAAAAAAACATTGTTATTGGATTTTCGACATTGCAGAGACAATTTAAGTTTTGCAAACCTAAGTTGAGAATTTTTATTAAGAAAACAAAGACAAATGGCAGCTCCTAAATTGGCTCCCTGGAGCTAGTACATGGTTGGACAGCCTTTGGCCAAGATAACTGCAGACAAACGCTTCTTGAAGCCACCAATGAGTTTGCTGTAACTTTCTACTGGCATTTGGCCCACTTTTCAGCAGCAAATTGTTCCAATACTTAAATGTTTGAGGGGTTCCCTTCAACTACTAATCTCGCCATAGATTTTGAATGTGATTCAGTTCTGGACTCATGTCTGACATGTGGGAGATTTGATCATGCTGTGGGGTTGCTCTGCTGCCTCTGGTCCCGGTGGCCTTGAACGTGTGTGAGGCATCATGAAATCAGCAGATTACCAGGTGTTTTGTTCAACCCAGTGTCCAAAAACTGGGTCTCCACTGAATGTTGTGGGTCTTCCAGCAGGACAACGACCCCAAACATGAAAAAACACCCAGGAATGGTTCAAGAAGAGATGCTGGAATGTTCCGGAGTGGCCAGCCAAGAGTCCAGATTTGAATCACATCCAAAACCTATGGAGAGATCTGAAAACATCAGTTGAGGGGGGTAACCCTCAAACATAGAAGATTTAGAGCAGTTTGCTGCTGAACAGTGGGTTACATCATTGATGGCTACAAAACGTGTTTGTCTGCAGTTACCTTGGACAAAGGCTGTGCAACCAAGTATTAGCTCCGGAGTGCCAATAATTTAGTCCATGCCATTTGCCTTTATTTTCTAAATTAAAATTGTCCACTTAAGTTTACAAAAATACAATTGGTTCTGCAATGTTGAAAATCTAATAAGGTGTGAAGACCAGATGTTTTTATTTGTTACTTATTTTAGAAGGGGACACACATGCACATACATACATCATGTTTTAGTTGTATTGTTTATTATTTTGTTGAAGTACTGTTTGTATATCTTTCTATTTTAAATTTGTGTTACTGTTTTTGTCTATCACTGTTTCGTTACTTGTCATGTTTTGTGGACCTCAGGAAGAAACGCTGCTGCTTTGGCAAAAGCTAATGGGGATCTGAATAAAAAAATAAGAAATAGCGACTTATCTAAGAAAAGTGCATGGGTGCCAGTAGATCTGGCCGAAACTGGATATAAATACACTCAAGCAAGTCAATGATAAAAAAAATGTCATAATAATAATATATATCATCCCAAACCGAGATGTGTTTTGGAAACAGACGACACAAATCAACGACGTGTGAGTGTGTGTGTTATAAGCACTATACCCGATGTGTTCACACTTGCAGCAGCAGAAGAGGCAGACCAGGAAGGCGATGATAATGACTCCACCCACCACCGCCATGGCGATGATCAATGACTGGAAGTTCACTGACACACACACACAATCAACATTAGTTCCTACTCCAGCAGAAGTGTGTGTGTGTGTGTGTGTTTCTTACCCCAGCAGCGTCCCCAGCGTGCATCGTTGAGGGGGCAGAGGGCGTGCGGGGGGAGGATGGTTTTGACTGGGTACGTGATACACAACTCAGTCTTCTGACACCACAGGCACTGTGACAAACAAACACAGGTCAAACTTAACGCAAATATATGTGGACTATGAATGAGTAGGGGTTTCAGGATTGGCAGGGATAGAGTTCACAATGCCAAGGATGGAGGGATGCAGAGAGAGAAATGAGGGCAGAGAGGTGTGTATTCAGTTTTTCCCCCAACCTGTCTGACAGGTGTGGAGGGTGGAGCTGATATGCTGATTCATGTGCAACAGAAAACATTTGTGACCCTGTTATTCCCATGAGCAAGAGGTATAGCGAAGTAAACTGGACCAGAACACATGTGACCCTGTTAGACCAATGAGCAGGAGGTATAGTGATGGAATCAGGACCAGGAAACCCAAAGTGTGCCTGACTCACGTGCCAGACTAATCCCAGACTCACCGTCACAATCTTTAGACATTCCTCACAGTTTGTTCCATTCTTAGTCTCACACACTGAGAGAGGGAGGGAGAGAAAACAGGTTGATTGAGGGGAAAAAAACAAACATTAGATCAGTAGTTCATAACACACGAAACAACTGCAGTTAGAGGCAGTAATAAAGCCTTCTCACCTGCAGCAAGACCCGGCCTACTGTAGATATTTCCATTTGTTGTTTGACTGTATGATTCCACAGAATTGTTTGTGTACATTCTGTTAGTTCTATGGCTCCAGATAAGAAGAGGAAGCCTGGTAGTCTGGTTTCTATGGGGCTAAAAGGCTGAAAGATTCTTACAAGACAGGGAACAGGTGTCTCTTTGGACACTAACTGGTTTCACCCAAACACTTAACAGTTAAATGGGCCAGCCAGTCACGATTTTTGCTACTGAAATGTGTCTGAGAAGGAACTGAAAACACTCAAACGTTCCTGCTAAAAGGTTTCAGTTACACAAGCATTTAGCAGAAAGCGAGAGCCAACTCCCTAACAGTGAATAGGCCAAATATGTTACCAATGTACCAAGCCACTTGAAATGAATGAGCCATTATCTGAATATAATAATCTACATGTTAAGGTTGATGAAAGTCTAAATTACATCATTATAAAAGGAACTGAAAACAAGCAGTCATTTTGTGTTTCACCTAAAGGCAAAGTCACTGAAATATGCAACAATGTGAAATCGGGGAAATTCTGGTTTGAGGGTACTCCACTACCAGCTGTATTTTCGGTGATTAATGTCATAGACTTAACTAGAGAAAACATAATCAACTATAATATGTTGTCATATAAATCAAAATAATCTATAAGCGACAATAAATCAATGGTTAAGAAAAACAACAAAAGACGTGTCACTGACTCACCTATCCTAGGTGCGGCAGTTTGCGCGAACACAGCGACTACACCGAAGAGTAGCAGAACAGCAGGTAGGCCTACCAAACTCCTTAAATCCATCATTTATTGAAACTTGAAAATCCAAACTCTGACAGTAAAATATCCCGTCGTGTATGGCGCTACTCGAGTTGAAAAAGTTGTCTTATTTCAGTAACAACAGGGAGAAATTGAGGCAACCCGTTTGAAGAAAATAAACACTTGAAGTGCTGTTGAGGCAAAAAGGTCTGTCCTCCTTCCTCCCGGAGCGCGAACAACCAATGACAGGTGGAATTAGGGCGACCACGTGTCTCAGATTGCTGGACAGTCCCGAATGTTGGCTGTTTGTCTGGTGTCCCGTATTTTACCAACAAATTAAAACACCACTCACTTACCAACAAAGTTAGATTTGTTGCGTATTTCAGTCAGACTTCCTATTCATTTGATGATAACTGACATTTCGAACTGTCTGCCAGAAACATGTATTCATGTAGGCTGCACTGGCCCGCAAAAACATTCCGTTGTCCCGCATTTGTGTATTTTAAATATGAACCATTATGTGGTCACCCAAGCGGAAATATAACAATCAGGTCAGCTGTGTGCGCGTGTGTGCGTGTATAGAAGAGAAGACTGGACAATTTCCGATAATTTATTAAAGCATAAGTTTGTAAAGCCAGTTACAAATAAAAAAAGAACAACAACTATTTTCTATCTCTTTCTCGGTTTTCTCTCAAAACAATCACAATGTTTCAATATATAATGATAATAATTAATATGAACCATGACAGATTACAGTCAGGGCCTGCTCTGGCCGCCTGCGGCTGGGAAAGGACCCCGGTATAGAGGTTGCTCATAGACACAGATCTAGGATCAGCGTACCCTTACCATTTGGGTGTGAAATGCAAAACTGACCTTAGATCACAGGAGGTTGGTGGCACCTTAATTGGGGAGGACGGGCATGTGGTAATGGAGCAAAATCAATGGAATGGTATCAAATACATCAAACACATGGTTTCCATGTGTTTAATGCTATTCCTTTTGCTCAGTTACAGCCATTATTATGAGCCTTCTTCCCCTCAGCAGCTTCCATTGCCTTAGATCAGTGTCAAGAGGCAACGTCGTCTTACTCTGTGTACTAGCAGTGTGAGAGGCAGGGCCATAGAAAGAGAATACCTAGATAGGACACAGTTCCCGAATTTGACTGGATTTGATGATAATTGACATTCCAACCTGTCTGCCAAAAACATGTATTCATGTAGGCTACACTGGCCCGCAAAAACTGGATTTTTCAGTCATTCCAAATGGTCCAGTGGAACACAGGATGTAATGTTGTTCTGAGTTGGAATGTCCTTTCCAGTAATTCTGATTCTATAGACTGGTTCTCCAGTGGGCTTAGGCCCACAAGCAAGTGACGACACACAGTCAGAAACAAACACAATTCCCATGTTCCCAGAATTCTCATATTCCAACTATTCCTATTTCCAAGATGCATACCTCCTCAATGTGTGAACTTCTCTTCTTTAAAAGAATTCCATACTGTAACCATATCCCCTCCCTCCCTCTGCAATAATTCTAACAAATAAATACCCCATCCTCCACCCTCTCCCTCCCTTCTTCCATTCCCAAACTCTTCCCCATTTAAAATCACAATCACAACACCATTCTCTTATAAAGGTTACCCAGATACATAATACTGTTATTTGTCAACAACACACTTTCTTTCTTTTCTTCATATGGTTCCCTTCTTCCCCCGGTGGGGTAGTTAGTTAGTCACTTGCATTATGACACAGATACACACGCTCACGTTAGCATTCCAAACACAGCACTGCAGGACGGGAGACACTGGGAACGTACAGTACACTAGTCACATGACTTAAAACAGGTTCTATTCACACATGAACTGGAGAACAGTCACATAGCGTAGAAGCAGAATGGGTAGAGAAGACATGACTAGATTCCTCGTGTTTTTTAAAAAGTACCCACCGATATGGAAACGTGAGCCAGATGGATGATACGGAGGCTACATTTCACTAGAGCACAGAAAAACGCATGTAGGCAACCATCCCAAACCGCCCTACCAATCCAATATGGCCGCCGCGACTGAACTCTACCCATTCTACATCAAGAAGTGAAACCCCTCTATATATCTGTGATTTAGTCAGATGGCATTGCTAGTGAATAAGGGTGCGTTGGCATATTAGACATACAGCAGTGAATATCTCTGTTCCTTCGCATTTAGTTTACACATACAATAAATTAATCAAATGGCATTTATAATGATATTTATATACATACAGTACGGTGACCACCAAAATCTATGTAGGGTTCCTATGAGTTGCGATATACAAGAACGCTAAGTGTTTGATTAGTGTATGTGTGTATGTGTAGGTTGGACGTGAATATGTTATATATGTGATGTTCATAGTAGACATATTACAGGAGACAGCTCTCTCAATCTCCCTTGGTTGATCTTGTAGTCGACTTTTGTCACTCTTTAGCATCATTCTCTCCTCCAGACCTCTCCACACCCACGGAGCCTCCCCCCAGACCGAGCCAGACAGCTACCCCTTGAAAGAGCCTCTGAGTCAGGATGATCCTGGGGAGAAGGCCCTGGGTGGGCCTCCAGCCCTGGTTCTCTTGAGGGGGTTTGTGTGAGGTCACTTCCTTTGACCATATGTCATGTCACTTCCTTTGACACAGGAAGTAAGTACTGTGCAGTCTGATGAAGAAGGAACCTGATTTTCCATTTGACCCCGAGATGAAAATACAAAACACATTGAGTCCTTTATCTCAGTCACCACGGATGACAGCAGATGAACGAGAGAGTGAGTGAGAGAAAGAGAGAGGAAAGGAAGCAAGCAAGCAACAGAGAATAAATTAACACGTAACTGTAAAGAGAGGCGAAATGGGACACACAGACAGAGAAAAAGAGAGTTTCATCAAATGGGGGGAGAGAGGGTAAGAGACAGAGGAAGGAAGATAGAAATAGTAACAGGCTTCATTTGATCTCTCCTAGCTGGCAGTGTGTTGGGACTGCGACGGGGCGTGTGTTATCGGGGTGGAGAAGGGGGCGACGGAGCTTTGCGGGTGGTATGGTTTGACTGGGCTATTGTGCTTGTCGTTGGTATGGGTTTGGTCCAGAGAGAACAGAGAGAGAGGGATGACAGAGGAGAGAGAGAGAGATTAGAGATTGATATAAAAGGAGTAATAAGAGATATTTAGATGAAGTAAGGTTGAGTTAGAATGTGCTGGACCTGCTGTCTGTAAGACAGTGACATGCAGGATAACTGGGGGTTGGTGGTGGGTCATTTTCCATGCTCATTGTTAACGAACAGATATTTAACCCAATCCACCCAATTCCCAAGTCTAGAATAGTTAGCTGCAGTGTCCATCCCCTTTTCGCTTTGTGAAATCGGATCCCATTTTAGATCCCTCGCTGTCCACTGTTTTGTGGTTTCCCCTCCCCAAGATCAGCTGACTCCACCAAAAACCAATCCGTGGATTGTATCCACTTCCTGCCTCACTCTGATAGGCCTGTGCTGTTGAATAGAGGGCCCTGATTGGCTGCTGGTTGATCACCTGACGAAGGCGCTGGCGACGCTGGAGACAGACATAATGCTGCAGCGTTTCTTCACCATCATGTTGATGTAGGCTTTCATGATCTTAGCAATCTCCATCACCTGCAGAGAGAGAGAGAGAGAGAGAGAGAGAGAGAGAGAGAGAGAGAGAGAGAGAGAGAGAGAGAGAGAGAGAGAGAGAGAGAGAGAGAGAGAGAGAGAGAGAGAGAGAGAGAGAGAGAGAGAGAGAGAGAGAGAGAGAGAGAGAGAGAGAGAGAGAGAGAGAGAGAGAGAGAGAGAGAGAGAGAGAGAGAGAGAGAGAGAGGGGGAGAGAAAGAAAGAGAGAGGGAGAGATAGAGAGAGAGTTAGATTACATCAGTGTTTGTGTTTGTGCAGTGTGCAGTATATTCCTGATTTATTCTTCCATTGTGTACGGTTGTTTTTGTTGTGACTGTCTGATACATGCGTGTGTGTAAGTGTGTGTGTGTGTGTGTTTCAGAGTAAGCGTGTGTGTGTTTCAGAATATGTGTGTGTGTGTGTGTGTTTACCAATGGAGTGTGGAAGAACAAGTCGTTGCCGTCGACAGTGATCTGGTAGGTGCAGGGTTGTGGAGCTCCAAAGAAGGTGATCTGCTCATACTGGAACGTCTGCAGAGGTTTGGGTTCCCCTCTCTTATACACAGACAGGTTGTCAGCACTCACACCCAGCCACAGGTCATGGGGAAAACCTCCTTCCTTACACTGCAGGGGAGAGAGAGGGAGGAGAAGCAGACAGAAGAGGAGAGGGAGGGGAGGATGAGATAGAAGTAAAACACAAAGGTCCACACAAAAAACACACACACACACACACCTCCACGTCGAACAGTGTAGAGCCATATCCGGGCCACTCTTTGACGATGGACATGTATTTGAGCAGAGCCTGGTGCTGGGCGAGTCCCTGTAACTTGGTCCATTTATCCAAAACATGGGCTCTGGTGGCCGATGTCTCTTCCTTCACCCACATCTCTACCTGCTGCCCCTCTTCCTCCTGGACAGGATTACAAACATATTTATCAATCAATCAATCAATCAATTAATTATTCAATCAATGAATTAACCAACAAATCAATCAATCCTAAACCCAATCAGAGGCGACAGGGTAAGATATCACTGTCTGGAATATGCGATGCCCCAGTCAATAGAGGATAATGTGTGATTTACGAGAGACGCCATCTCTAGGACATATTGACAACTACAGCTCGGAAAAATCAAATAAAATCAAATAAAATGTATTTGTCACATACACATGGTTAGCAGATGTTAATGCGAGTGTAGCGAAATGCTTGTGCTTCTAGTTCCGACAATGCAGTAATAACCGACGAGTAATCTAACCTAACAATTCCAAAACTACTACCTTATACACACAAGTGTAAAGGGATAAAGAATATGTACATAAAGATATATGAATGAGTGATGGTACAGAACGGCATAGACAAGATGCAGTAGATGGTATCGAGTACAGTATATACATATGAGATGAGTAATGTAGGGTATGTAAACATTATATAAAGTGGCATTGTTTAAAGTGGCTAGTGATGCATGTATTACATAAAGATGGCAAGATGCAGTAGATGCAGTAGATGATATAGAGTACAGTATATACATATGAGATGAGTAATGTAGGGTATGTAAACATTATATTAAGTAGCATTGTTTAAAAATATAGCAATGGTGATGTCAGCATGTGCATGTGTGTATGTTTTATGCAAATGCATTGTGTGTTTGTGTGTGTGCCCATCGCCACCTTCTGTTTCTTCAGGGAGCCCGTCTTGAAGCTGCGCCTCAGACTTCCATCCAGGAAGCTGGGGGTTCTCCTTCTATCCTGCCCGTCCCCCTTGACACTTCCCACCTGCCCTCCTCCTGCCTCTCCTCCTGCCGCGCCTCCCTGTTTGGTGGAGTGGAAGATGCGCGTGCGGAGGCGCCCCATTGGGTAAACACTACCGAGGCTCCACCCAGCGCGGCTGGCCCCGTCTCCATGGAGATACTGCAGCCGTAAAGCGGCTAGCTGCTGCAAAGTTTCCTCTGGGGCCGGGAAGTGACCACTGATCAGAGACTCATGGGCCTGAAGGGAGGAGGGGGTGTCGAAAGGGGGGAGAGAGGGAGGGGGAGAGTGAGAGAGAGACATTTATTGAAATTGAGTGAGACGGAGTAGGACAAGGAGTGTGTGTGTATGTGTGTCTGTGTGTGTGTTTGTCTGTGTGTACTCACCTGCTCAAACATGAAGGCAAATTCCACCCCCTCCTTAGGCATGCTCTCCATGTCGAGGAAACAGTAAAGTTTAAAATAGAGTCTCCACTGTCCTTCCTCCTCCTCCTCCTCAGTCCCTGACAGCCTAGAATACACACAGATAGGGTTAGCAACACACACACACACACACACACACACACACACGCTCACACACACACGCACACACACACACACACACACACACACGCTCACACACACGCTCACACACACGCTCACACACACACACACACACACGCACACACACACGCACACACGTTACGTACCTCTCAAACTTGGCGAGGACATCAACCACTATGACCCTGCTCTCCAGAGCTCGGTCCGTCACCTTGTTGTGCTCAAACAGAGAGAACAGATTCCTACTGTCCTCCATGGCCAGGCCGCGGATCAACTTCTCCACCACCTACACACACACACACACACACACACACACACACAGTGTGAAAACCCCAGCAGCGTTGCAGTTCTTGACACAAACCGCCGCGCCTGGCACCTACTACCGTACCCCGTTCAAAGGCATGTCTTGCCCATTCACCCTCTGAATGGCACTCATACACAATCCATGTCTGAATTGTCTTAAGGCTTAATTAAAAATCCTTCTTTAACCTGTCTCCTCCCCTTCATCTACACTGATTGAAGTGGATTTAACAAGTGACATCAATATGGGATCATAGCTTTCACCTGGATTCACCTGGTCAGTCAATGTCAAGGAAAGAGCAGGTGTTCTTACTGTTTGTACAGTCAGTTTATGTCTCGGGCACCGCGCATGTTCGTATACCCTATGTCTCTGGCACCGCGCATGTTCGTATACCCTATGTCTCTGGCACCGCGCATGTTCGTATACCCTATGTCTCTGGCACCACGCATGTTCGTATACCCTATGTCTCTGGCACCGCGCATGTTCGTATACCCTATGTCTCTGGCACCGCGCATGTTCGTATACCCTATGTCTCTGGCACCGCGCATGTTCGTATACCCTATGTCTCTGGCACCGCGCATGTTCGTATACCCTATGTCTCGGGCACCGCGCATGTTCGTATACCCTATGTCTCTGGCACCGCGCATGTTCGTATACCCTATGTCTCTGGCACCGCGCATGTTCGTATACCCTATGTCTCTGGC
Source organism: Oncorhynchus mykiss (assembly GCF_013265735.2). Classification (NCBI taxonomy): domain Eukaryota; kingdom Metazoa; phylum Chordata; class Actinopteri; order Salmoniformes; family Salmonidae; genus Oncorhynchus; species Oncorhynchus mykiss. The sequence continues at coordinate 16,813,992 of NC_048571.1, forward strand.
ACCGCGCATGTTCGTATACCCTATGTCTCGGGCACCGCGCATGTTCGTATACCCTATGTCTCTGGCACCGCGCATGTTCGTATACCCTATGTCTCTGGCACCGCGCATGTTCGTATACCCTATGTCTCTGGCACCACGCATGTTCGTATACCCTATGTCTCTGGCACCGCGCATGTTCGTATACCCTATGTCTCGGGCACCGCGCATGTTCGTATACCCTATGTCTCTGGCACCGCGCATGTTCGTATACCCTATGTCTCTGGCACCGCGCATGTTCGTATACCCTATGTCTCTGGCACCGCGCATGTTCGTATACCCTATGTCTCTGGCACCGCGCATGTTCGTATACCCTATGTCTCTGGCACCGCGCATGTTCGTATACCCTATGTCTCTGGCACCGTGCATGTTCGTATACCCTATGTCTCTGGCACCGCGCATGTTCGTATACCCTATGTCTCGGGCACCGCGCATGTTCGTATACCCTATGTCTCTGGCACCGCGCATGTTCGTATACCCTATGTCTCTGGCACCGCGCATGTTCGTATACCCTATGTCTCTGGCACCGTGCATGTTCGTATACCCTATGTCTCTGGCACCGCGCATGTTCGTATACCCTATGTCTCTGGCACCGCGCATGTTCGTATACCCTATGTCTCTGGCAGTGTGTGTGTGTACCTCTCCAGCGGTGGTGTGTGAATTGATAGAGATCTTGCAGGAGCCTCCTCCATGGCAGTAGACTGTAGTTGTCATCTCCTGCCTCACCAGTAGGGCCACAATCTCCTCCTGAGACGGAATAAAGTCCCTGGTCTTGGTCTTCTTCAGAGACTCATTGATAAAAGCAGAATAACGCTCAATCTCTGTGTTGGGGAAATGCTCTCGCACCCTGGGAGAACACACACAGAGGCAGTCATGATATACACACACACATAGCACACACACACAAATAAAAATCTCTACACCTGTGATGGGTTCTGACTTCTAAAGTTGAAATATGAAATATCCCTGTTCATGGTACTGAGGGAGAGAGGGGAATGCAGAATGTTTTCTGTCAGAACATGTTATTGTTAGACATCAGGTATCCTATGGAAATGAGAAGGGCCACAGTTTCAGTTGTTGGGTTGTAATTTGAAAGACTTGATACACCGGATGTGAATGGTGGGGTCAGTTAAAGGTTGGATATGAGCCAAGGGCTTGGAATGTTACTAAGTAAGGGAAAATGCAATCACACGGCTGAGGTCACTGTAAGGGTGGATAGCTGTGGATTAGGGAGGAATGTGGGCTGAGGTCACTGTAAGGGTGGATAGCTGTGGATTAGGGAGGAATGTGGGCTGAGGTCACTGTAAGGGTGGATAGCTGTGGATTAGGGAGGAATGTGGGCTGAGGTCACTGTAAGGGTGGATAGCTGTGGATTAGGGAGGAATGTGGGCTGAGGTCACTGTAAGGGTGGATAGCTGTGGATTAGGGAGGAATGTGGGCTGAGGTCACTGTAAGGGTGGATAGCTGTGGATTAGGGAGGAATGTGGACTGAGGTCACTGTAAGGGTGGATAGCTGTGGATTAGGGAGGAATGTGGGCTGAGGTCACTGTAAGGGTGGATAGCTGTGGATTAGGGAGGAATGTGGGCTGAGGTCACTGTAAGGGTGGATAGCTGTGGATTAGGGAGGAATGTGGGCTGAGGTCACTGTAAGGGTGGATAGCTGTGGATTAGGGAGGAATGTGGGCTGAGGTCACTGTAAGGGTGGATAGCTGTGGATTAGGGAGGAATGTGGGCTGAGGTCACTGTAAGGGTGGATAGCTGTGGATTAGGGAGGAATGTGGGCTGAGGTCACTGTAAGGGTGGATAGCTGTGGATTAGGGAGGAATGTGGGCTGAGGTCACTGTAAGGGTGGATAGTTGTGGATTAGGGAGGAATGTGGACTGAGGTCACTGTAAGGGTGAATAGCTGTGGATTAGGGAGGAATGTGGGCTGAGGTCACTGTAAGGGTGGATAGCTGTGGATTAGGGAGGAATGTGGGCTGAGGTCACTGTAAGGGTGGATAGCTGTGGATTAGGGAGGAATGTGGACTGAGGTCAGATCAGGTCACATTTTAGGGAGAAGGAACAGTTTATTACCCACATCCTTTAACTTCCTGCCTAGCAACAAATCATGTTTAGAGAAGAGGAGGAGACTTCACCTAAAGTGGGGTATATATACTTGTGCTGGTGAGAACGTGTCTTTGTCTGTTCAGCTGTTTGACCCATTAGCTGAATAAACTTGGTTTGAGCTTTTCCAAGTCGTCTGTTAGGTTCTAAATGAACCCGGTTAAAACTAACACCTGGGACACACACACACACACCCACCCACCCACGCACAACACACACACACACACACACACACACACACACACACACACACACACACACACACACCCACCCACCCACCCACACACACACACCCACAACACACACACACACCCACCCACGCACAACACACACACACACACACACACAACACCCACCCACGCACAACACACACCCACCCACGCACAACACACACACACACACACACACACACACACACGCACAACACACACACACACAACACACACACACACACCCACGCACAACACACACACACACACACACCCACCCACCCACCCACGCACAACACACACAACACACACACACACACACACACAACACACCCACCCACCCACCCAACACACACACACACACACAACACACACCCACGCACAACACACACACACACCCACCCACGTACTTCACACACACACACCCACGCACAACACACACACACACACACACACACATACAACCACCCACGCACAACACAAACACACAACACACACACACAAACACACACACACAACACACACACACACACACACCCACCCACGCACAACACACACAACACAACACACACACACACACACCTACCCACACACAACACACACACACACACCTACCCACACACACACACACACACACACACACACACACACACACACATACACCCACGCACAACACACACACACCCACCCACGTACAACACACACACACACCCACGCACAACACACACACACACATACACCCACCCACGCACAACACAAACACACAACACACACACACACACAACACACACACACACAACACACACACACACACACACACACACAACACACACACACACACCCACACACAACACACACCCACACACACACACACACCCACACACACCCACCCACCCACACACAACACACACACACACCTTTTGAGGTGGAAGCGCAGGTATCTGAGGATGGTCCGGCTTGGGAGGAAGGTACAGCTCATACAGGTGAGGAGGTGCCAATGAGCCCGCTGATTGGGCTGATTGGGCTGAGGCACGTGATTGGTCTGCTTGATCACCTGACAGTATACCTGGAGAGAGCGGAAAGACAGTGTTGTGTATCCGCCTGTGTATGTGTGTGTGTGTGTGTGTGTGTGTGTGTGTGTGTGTGTGTGTATGGCTGTATGTGCACCCGTATACACTCTTAGAAAAGAGGGTCCCAAAAGCGTTCTTCAGCTGTCCCCATAACCCTTTTTGGTTCCAGGTAGAACCATTTTGGGTTCCATGTGGAAAGGCTTCTACCTGGAACCAAAAAGGGTTCTTCAAAGGGTTCTATTATGGGGACACCTGAAGAACCCTTTTAGGTAGCACCTTTTTTTCTAAGAGTGTATGTGCCCATGTGTGTGTACCTCGTCTCGGAGAGGTCTCAGGTCCTGACAGGTCTGCAGTACCCCCCGTATGATAGGAACAGGGTCTGCCAGAGTCTCCATCTCCTGAAGAGAGTTAAACACTCGGATCGCTTCATCCTGAAGACTGGCATAGCCCTGCTGCCTCTGGACTGGAGGGGAGAGGAGGGGTGGGGGAAGGGGTGGGAGAGGGGGATAGGAAAGGAGGGGGGATGAGAGGAAGGGATGGAGGGGGAGATGGTGGAGAGGAAAGGAAGGAGGAGGGGGAGAGAAGGAAATAAAAGTTCTCATCAAATCCATTCATGTTCAAGTCAGTGACAGTATCAGGAGGATTACCAGGAAGTGACAGTATCAGGAGGATTACCAGGAAGTGACAGTACCAGGTTTATGATGCAGGCTGTATTGTGAAGGTCCACTCTACTTACTGACTTCTCCGTAGGGTAGTGGCAGTAGGGGGGAGTGTAGAGGGTGCTGAGTGTATCTGAGGATAGGATTCCTCCTGTAGGTCTGCTCAACTGCCTCAGGGTTCAGACTGCTGTCCTTGATATCTCTGATGAGCTGTAGTGTCGGTGTTTCTATGGGTGTCTTGCTGTCTATCACTGCCTGTATGGCTGCTATCCATCT